>NC_033802.1:67984088-67986713 GCF_001876935.1 Asparagus officinalis
AATATTAAACAAATTATTATCACATTATTTTAAATAATTAATATTAAATATAACATAATTATTAAACATATTTATTATTATGTTATTTTAATCAAATTAATTATGATTTTAATATTAAACAAATTAATTATCATGTTAATATAAATAATATTAAACATAATTGTTATTATGTTATTTTAAATATGTAATATTACCCCAAACCCAACATATTATACTATAACATATTATTCATATTATACTATAATATATTATTTTATATAATTATTATGTTATATTAAGTAGTTAATATTAAATGTTCTATTTTTAAAAAAAATAATATTAAAGAAATAATTATTTATTATATTATTTTAAATAATTTATTTTAAATATTATATTTAAAAATAAATAATAATTAAGAAAATAATATTAATTATTATTAAGAAAATAATAATAAATTTTTAATAATATTAAACAAATAATTAATTATTATTAACCATATAATTTTAAATAATTAAGAATAAGTAATTTTACATTATTTTTTATAGTTAAATTTAATTTACTTGATTAATATCAAGTATTTTATTTTATTTTAGTTAATTGTTTTAATTTACTTAATTAATATTTAATAGTTTATTTTATTTTATTTAAATAGTTTATTTTATTTTATTTAATAGTTAATATTAAATAAATTTATTTTATTTTATTTCAATAGTTAATATTTATATAAAAATCAATAATTTTAGTTAAATAGATTTATTTTATTTTATTTATTATTTAATTTCATAGGTTATTTAACTATTTTAAATAATTTAATTTAATTTTATAGAAATAATTACTATATTATAAACATTATAATTTTCTGCTATTATATGTTATTCTATTATATGTTACTATTATTATATATTACTATTCTAACTAAATATTTTAATTAATATTTTAATCAAACATACAAGCCACATACATATTACATTTCCTGCCCACGTGATGTCTATAGATTTTTGAGCACGCATTTTCTAAATATATACTACATCCATTTGATTTCAGCCCAATCCACATTCGATTTCTTACTTCTTATGAATCATCGATTCGATTTCAAGCCCCAAGCCCACCTGTCCCTGACCCCTACCCCAACACATCTAAACCAACCTGAGCCGACCCCGAGATAATAAAGGATGAAAAATATGGGGTAATGTTGCAAATACTAAGATCTAGGAGTATTTTCACAAAAAGACTTGATGGTAATTGAAGATTTTCAGGGACCAATTTCTTAATAAAATGGTTTGAGGGGTTAATTAGGGCTACCTTTGTTGATACTTAGAGAAGCTTAGGGTTATGGATACAATAAATTTATACCACAAGGTACCAGGGTATAAAAAGATAATTTAGAAATTCTCATACATCCACATGTTAGATAAGTAAATGAAAATAACATCACAACAATAATAGTATAACATCAACAACGATACTACAACAGAACATTAGAACATATCAATATGAAAAGAGTAAAAAATTAAAATGGTGGATTGATTCCGTAGTAAATGTGTCTAAGAGAATTTTCCTGAAAAGATAATAATTAATTGATATATAATAGAAAAGAAGAATATTATGGTTAAGTATTAAGGATTAAGAATATTATGGTTAAGTATTAAGGATTACAAGAGCATTTTAGAGACATAAGCACTTTCTTTGGACAATGAAAAAAAAAGCGCCCATGCACGCATAAGCTATACAAAGATAGTTTTCTATGTGTCTTATGAGAATGCAACAGAAGTGCCTGTATGGCTAAATAGAAGTCATGACCATATTTTTAGGTAAATAAAGTGTTAACTTTTCTAGGTCTGGCCTTGTCAAAAAATGGTATAGAATCACATTCCAAAATAGAACATAATTTTGATTAATATCTTTATCGAGTGGAAGCATATGAGATATACTTTGCAAATCATGTTATGATAACTTTAAAGATTTTGAATTTTTCTTTCGTTGGATCGTATAACGTCTATAACAAATGGATGCGAACACTAACTGAGATGTCCAAAACGTTATGCCCATCGTGTATTAATTGAACGTTGTAATGTAGACACATAAAAGTATTAACGAAGAAAATAAACATATATGTGAAAGAGAAATAATGACATTTTGTACCTGACAACGCAAATAATTGTGGGCACAAACCACGTTAAGAACCATTGCGTAATGGAGTAATTTTGTTGGAATCACCACCAAGGTTATTTCAACAACAGCTGGAACACCAGTGAAACTTTAAGAAATATAAACACAAGCGGGTTAGCTTGTATGATCATTCTATATATCAAATAATCTTAATAATTTTTTTAACTAGGACAAATAAAACAAATAAAATACTCTACTAAAATAAATAAAAATTATAAATTACAATTATATACAAATATAAATACTCAAAAATATGTTTATAGAAAAGCTATATTAAAAGCGTAAACAAGATTTTTTGCAAATTGGAAAGAGAAAAAAATAGATACTTGAAGAGAACTTCGGAAGCTTGCTGTTGTGGGAGATAGTGAAATTTAAAAAAATGACTCGGGCATTGACTTGAAGAGCATGGTTTCAAAAGATGAAGTGGTGTAATTAATTGATAATGGAACTAAACAACACAGTTCGTATTGATTGTTA
>NC_033802.1:67986723-68023456 GCF_001876935.1 Asparagus officinalis
TAGGAATGAGAACATAATAAGGAATAAATAATTATCCAAACATATTTGCCACTTATAGCATCAATATTGGATGGGGTTAAAGAGTGTTGTATCCAATTATACATTGCTCATAATTACTATACTATGCGTTGCTGCATTGATTATTAGGCAGGAACGTAATGGGTTAGCACAGAATTGCAACTAGCCAAGGAACAAAAGTGAAAAAGTTTAATAGAAAAGAAATATATAGTATTAAAAGAGTTTAGGCGTAATATGGACCAACCAAAAAAAAATTAGTTTATATATTTATTTTTATATATATATAAAAGAAAAATGGGTATGTTTGGCAGGCTTGATAGTAAGTTGGCATATTCTCCTCTGCTCATTAAAATCCGGAACAACATTCACATGGGTTATACAAGTAAATTATCATAAAAACATAAAAACACTTACCATAACACCTTCAGAGGCACCAACAACAAGCAGGGCACCATCCGACAACCTCAATTAATGCAACAGTCATCTCATCGGAAAAATTCTCATGCACAGGCGTATCCATAACATTGCACAAATAGCTCTTCCCATTGGAATCCTCGAGCACCACGCCACACACTCGATCTTAATCTCAAGATCCTCCTCTCCTGCTCACTGATCCTCGTCGGTAAACATCACAAGTCTCTCCCTCTCGGTATCAAACATCAAGAACTTCTGGGTCTGCTCGACAAGATGTCCATGAAAATGGTCTTGCCGTGTTGAAGGTGGCCAACGAGAGCCACGTGGTGGACGAGGGCAGGGTTCAAAGCGAGGACGAGCGGGAACTCGGTGGAGACGTAGGTGAAGAAGGCCCTGGCCAGGGTGAGCTCGAACAGGACGGTGCGGACGGGCTTGATGATGGGCATCTCAAGAGGCTGCTCGTCCTCGTCCATGACTAGGATTTCGACGCCCTCGCAGTCGGTGTCAGAGGGATCACGGAGATTTGGGTGGACGTTCGTCGGTGACGGATTTATGAGAAAGTCGGTGAGAAAGAGATTTATAAGGGGGAGAGTCAGTGAGAGTCGGTGAGAGAGTCGGTGAGATAGTCGGTGACTGTTCATTAACTAATAAATGAAAATTTATTCAGATTTACACAATGACCATAAGAAGCTGATGTTGTTCACTCACTAATAAATTAAAATCTATTTAGATTTACACTGTGATCATAAGACAGATATATCTCTTGATCTCGGGACATATCACTATAAAATACAACCAATATCCTATCAATTCTCTAAAAATCTTTCGTTAAGTCTTCTAAGGAAGTAGAACTCACACTCACTCTGGGTGTTGATAACTATATATTTCTAAGGTTGTTTGACCTCGTCGCGATCGTCGTTGATGCCACTGGTGAATATCTAAGGTTGTTTAATCTTTAATTTAGTTTTTGTCTTTTTAACGCTACATAAATATCTATTTTGTTGACCATGCTGGTAATAATCTATTTATAAGGCTGTTTGATCTCTAACGCTAACCCTAACCCTAACCCTAAACCCTAAACCATAAACCTAACCCTAACCCTAACCATAACCCTAACCCTAACCCATAACCCTAACCCTAACCCTAACCCTAACCTAACCCTAAACCCTAAACCTAACCCTAAACCTAACCCTAACCCTAAACCCCAACCCCAACCCTAACCCAACCCCAACCCTAACCCTAACCCTATTCTTCATTCATTTGACAAGGTCGTGACTTTGTCGGTATATTCTTTTCATTGAAACCTTTAATATAAGGTAGGGAAACAATATGTTGTTTCCTATTCCAGAATGCATTGGGAACGTCACTGCATTCCCTTAACTTGTTGCAAAATTATAGATGGCTTGTGTCTTATTCATTTCATGGCTAAAGTGGAAATTCCGTGGATTTGGACTTGGTCATTTGAAACAAGTTATACTGTTTCGCATCTTCCAATTTTGTAAAGAAAATTCTGCTATAGGTGGTGGAATGGCATTTGCCTAGACTTAGGTCTTTTTGCCGAAGATAACCGGATGATTCAACTCCATGCCTTGGGTTTACTCATGATGATACCAAGGTTTTAATGGCAGAATGATAACTCTGAGGTTGGGTGCCTAGATCTTACTGAGGACAGCTAGGACTTTCGCCCTACTGAGGGCCGCCCTGATGGCCAGATGGTAAATAAAAAACCTGAGGTTGGGTGCCCAGGACTTACGTTAGGCCTGGGTCTTTCGCCCTACTATAGTGGTCGAGTGGAAAATGTAGGAGTCGACCAAATGGTGAATGTGCCTTGGGTTTACCCTGAGAAGGCACCAAGGGCTTATAGGCCCTACTGTGGTGGTTAAGTGGTAAATGTGGGAGTCGACCGACCAAAGGGTAAGAGTGCTTTGGGTTTACCCTGAGAAGGCACCAAGGGTTGGCGTTGGAGTTGGCGCTGAAGTTGTGGCTGTGGAGGTTTTTGTGGCCCTAGCTGCCACCTTATAGGCTCGGGCATGTTCCGTGTCCATGTACCCAATCAACACATGAGGGGGCAACTTCTGCTTGGTGTCGGCCAAGAAGTGGTGGATGAACTTCCGATTGAGTTGTTGGAAGCTGCTGATGGACTTCTTCTCAAGAGTGTTCCACCAGAACTTGACACTCCTCGAAAGAGTGATGGGAAAGCATCGACAGATGACTGTTTTTTATGCTTGGAGTATGCTCATCACATCATAGTAATTCTGAACATGCTCGGAGGGGTCTCCCTCGCCCTTGTATTTCTCCACGTAAGGCATCTTGAACTTCTCACATGGGGCATTCATGAGGTCATCTGAAAGAAGGGTGTTACCCCCGATGACGCCTACGATTGGTCTATACACTCGATCATATCCAGAGGCCCTAATGGTAGCCGAGGGGGCTGGAGAGGCACGGTAGTGGGGGAGAGTCTTAGAGACTATTCCTCTAGTACGATACCCAAGGTTGCCAGTGCCATGACTCTCGTCGGTGAGTTCCTGATGATGGAGGAGACGTCGGCGAGTCAACCGATAAGGTGGCGGGGTCGCGTGTTTGATGCGATCCTTCCGCTGATCGGCAACAGCATGAGGAGTCCGAGTCGGGATTGTTTGTTGTGCTCCAGAAGGCGGGATAGCAAAAAATGCTTGCTGCGGCTGTGGAAGTAGCAAAAAATGCTTGTTGCGTCTGTGGAAGCCGTCTGAGAAGCTCGCTGGTGAAGGAAGCGAATTGCTCTTGGAAAGATTGAGAAATCTTTTGAGCTGTTGCTTCAAGGTGAGCTTGAGTAGCGTAGCTCTGATGGGGTCCTCCAGGGCGAGACTGCTCGGCCTTATCTTCAGAACCAGACATGTTCTCTCGAAAAAGAAAAAGGGCCCCACGGTGGGCGCAAAACTATTGATGCTGGATCAAACAGCCAAAGAAAGAGTGCCCCACGGTAGGTGCCAAACTGTTTACGTTGGATCAAACAGCCAAAGAAAGAGTACCCACGGTGGCGCAAAACTGTTGATGTTGCTAGAGCTCAAACAGTCGGATAGCATCCGTGGTGGGACGAGATGATGATGATGGATGGGGCTGCTTCCTTCCCCGAATGTCCGGCTCGGAGTGGGGGAGTTGCTCAGCCTGCACAGGGAAAGACTCGTGAGAGGACGAGGTTTGGATCCTCGTGGTACCTTCAACGATCAAGTCAGCTGGTGAACTTGAGTGAGGTGAGAAGAACTGTGAGAGTTCTTGTGTGCAGTAAGATGCAAAGGAATTCGTGGAAAATCCCCAGAGTCTGATGTTAGATTGAAATCAGATCTGCGTTGAGGGTTTGAATCTAGAGATCTCGTCCCCTGCTAAGTTAGAATAGTACATCTATTTATACATGTGGGTATGAGGGGTAGAACCGTCATTCTGGCCGAGCACAGGATGGCGGTGAATAAGTGTATGCTGGCGGTTGTTAACACTTGCTTTACAGGTGTTGGCTGGCGACTAGCTGCGTGATCTGCGCTGACATGATGTGATGTGTGGCGCACGAAGCACAACATGGCCTAATAAGTCATGAAGACTGTCGAGGGCAGAGGCATGATGATGTCTGACAAGCATTGATGAGATGCTGACATGTTGTCAGGGGGAGAGGCTCGAGGCTAAAGTCGTCCTCTGACTTGACCGAGAAATGACACCTCTCGAGTCGACCTCGCAGGGGGGTCGAGTTGACTGGGTTGAGTGGGCTCATGGTGAGTCGCCTTCGACAAAGGGGGTCGACAAGTTCCGCCTTTCGAGTCGTCCTAAGGGGATGTCGACTCGGCGAGTCAGCTGAGGGGAGATCCTTGCTGATCTTGACCACCAATCTGGTTGGGACGTTGCAGGCAAAAGTACACTTGTACTGTTGCTGGTGAAGGGCTGCACTTGGTGATTGAGAACACTGTAACATTAACATTTACATGTGCTGAAATTTAGGGGACGTTTGCATTCCGGTAGTTCACTCATTTTAACTTTGACATCTTGAATTTCTATTTGGCAATTTGCTACCCCAAAGTGTGATTTTGTTAAAGAATATTTAAAGATAACATATAGAAAAGTAAATGAGAGACCTATGTTATTAAAAAATTTCGGGCTTTTGAGTTCCGGTGAAGAGAGGAACAAACGTAAGGTTTAGGTGGGGTCAAATGCGTCAAACTTTTAAACAGAATTTTAAGATCAAATTAGTAAAGGGCAAATCAGCCCTTCTACTGATAACAAGGAAAGTACCCGCTGATGCCACTCGAGCATACTACGATAAAGATTGGTGGGCGAGGCTAGGCGTGTATAAGAGCCACTGCAGTAAAAGCCCAGTAGCCCACCTCTCTCCCTCCCTCCCTCCCTCCCTCTCTCTCTGCTTTTGTTTCTCTTCGCCTTATCGCCGTCCTCACCAAAAAATAAAAATAAAAATAGAAGGGTCAAAATAAATAATAAAAATGAAAGAAACTTTCTCACTAGTTTATTAAAAAGCCCTCTTCTGAGTTCCTCCAAGCCCTAGCATCGTCCATCGGGCGCTCTCCTTCCCGATATTACCCAACGCTAAACCCTAGCCCTAACCTAAAGCCCTATCTACTTGTCCTCTCTTCAATAAAAAGCCCTAAACTCCTCCAACAACAGATAGAAGATGTATCTTTACAACCTAACCCTGCAGCAGGCGACGGGCGCTGTTTGTGCGATCAATGGCAACTTCGCCGGCGGCAAATCCCAAGAGATCGTTGTTGCCCGTGGAAAGACCCTCGACCTTCTCCGCCCTGACGATTCCGGCAAGATCCAGACCCTGCACTCCGTCGACGTCTTCGGCGCCATCAGGTCCCTCGCCCACTTCCGTCTCACCGGGTCCCACAAGGACTACATCGTCGTGGGCTCCGACTCGGGCCGCATCGTCATCCTCGAGTACCAAAAGGACACGCCTCACCATCTCCTCCCCCCTCGAAGCTCACAAGTCCCACACCGTAACCTACTCCATCACCGGTGTCGACTGCGGCTTTGACAACCCCATCTTCGCTGCCATCGAGCTCGACTACTCCGAGGCCGACCAGGACTCTACAGGTAATTTAACTGAATACTAAAGGTATATTCATTTTTTTTAATTTATAATTGAAAATTATTCATTTGTAATTATGATGTCTATATATTTAATTCGAATATTTCGTTAGAAAATTGATTTAATATACACAACTGAAATAGTAAATGTAAATGGGTTGAAAATATAACATCGTGTGTGTAGTATGATACAAATTATAAGAGATTAAATTTTAAACGAAGATTTAATATGTAAGAAAACAAATTGTATGTACATTTGGTTAACCTCTATTCATTTATGAATTCGAATACTTAAAATTAATTTTTTAGTGATGAACTACCAAATCGAACATGACTGAATAACAATTAACAAACTGTTTGTTAATTATCTACAGGTCAGGCTGCCGCCGATGCTCAGAAGCACCTCACATTCTATGAGCTCGATCTCGGCCTCAACCATGTTTCCCGCAAGTGGACCGAGCCTATCGACAATGGGGCTAATCTCCTTGTAACTGTCCCTGGAGGTGGAGATGGACCCAGCGGCGTCCTCGTCTGTGCCGAGAACTTTGTCATCTACAAGAACCAGGGACATCCCGATGTGCGTGCGGTCATACCTCGGAGAGCTGATCTCCCTGCAGAGCGTGGAGTCCTCATAGTCTCCGCTGCCACCCATCGTCAGAAGTCCATGTTCTTTTTCCTCTTGCAGACCGAATATGGCGACGTCTTCAAGGCCACTCTTATCCACGAGGGCGATCGTGTCACTGAGCTCAAGATTAAGTACTTTGACACCATTCCGGTCACCTCTGCCATGTGCGTCCTCAAGAGTGGGTACCTATTTGCTGCTTCGGAATTCGGAAACCACGGGCTCTACCAGTTTCAGGCGATTGGGGATGGAGATGATGTTGAGGCCTCCTCTGAGACTCTGATGGAAACGGAGGAAGGCTTCCAGCCGGTCTTTTTCCAGCCGCGAGGCTTGAAGAACCTTGTGAGGATCGACCACATTGCGAGCCTCATGCCTATCATGGACATGAGAGTCATGAACCTTTTCGAGGAGGAGACACCTCAGATATTCACTCTGTGTGGGCGGGGCCCTCGTTCCTCCCTTAGGATATTGAGACCTGGGTTGGCTATCAGCGAGATGGCTGTGGAGAGGCTCCCTGCTGTGCCCAACGCTGTGTGGACAGTGAAGAAGAATGTGACTGATGAGTTTGATGCGTATATTGTTGTCTCCTTCCCCAATGCTACCCTTGTCCTGTCGATCGGTGAGACAGTTGAGGAAGTCAGTGACAGCGGGTTTCTTGACACCACGCCTTCACTTGCGGTTTCTTTGCTCGGGGATGATTCCCTGATGCAGGTCCATCCGAATAACTCAAGCATTTGATATCGAGAACTAGTTGATTTTTGTGTACTTGACCAGGCATTAATTCAATAACTCAAGTATTTATGTGACCACATATACATGTATAGTATTACACTATTTAATTGGATAATTAAAGTGAAATGATAAATTGAAATTGTGAGTATAGAAAAATGTATTAATTATCCAACCTTGATTATCTGATGCAGGTCCATCCGAATGGTATTCGACACATCAGAGAAGATGGGCGTATTAACGAATGGAAGACGCCTGGCAAGAAGACCATCGTCAAGGTTGGATCTAACAGGCTTCAGGTTGTCATTGCTCTCAGTGGAGGGGAGCTTATATACTTTGAGATGGACATGACAGGTCAGCTGATGTCAGGTTGTCATTGCTCTCAGTGGAGGGGAGCTTATATACTTTGAGATGGACATGACAGGTCAGCTGATGGAGGTGGAGAAGCATGAGATGCCTGGGGGAGCTTATATACTTTGAGATGGACATGACAGGTCAGCTGATGGAGGTGGAGAAGCATGAGATGCCTGGGGATGTGGCCTGCTTGGACATTGCGCCTGTTCCTGAAGGGAAGCAGAGGTCTCGTTTCCTTGCAGTTGGCTCCTATGACAACACTATACGCATTCTGTCGCTGGATCCTGATGATTGTATGCAGGTTTTGAGTGTGCAGAGCGTGTCCTCACCTCCGGAATCACTTCTCTTGCTTGAAGTGCAGGCTTCCACTGGAGGAGAGGACGGTGCCGATCACCCTGCCAGTGTATTTCTTAATGCTGGTCTGCAAAATGGTGTCCTTTTCAGAACTGTAGTGGATATGGTCACTGGACAGCTCTCTGATACTCGTTCACGTTTCTTGGGTTTGAGAGCCCCGAAACTCTTTTCAGCAACAGTAAGGGGCAGGCAGGCTATGCTTTGTTTGTCAAGCCGCCCTTGGCTGGGGTATATACATCAGGGGCATTTTCTGTTAACTCCTCTTTCCTACGAAACACTTGAGTTTGCTGCCTCGTTCTCCTCCGACCAGTGTGCCGAGGGTGTAGTTGCAGTTGCTGGAGATGCTTTGAGGGTTTTTACTATTGAGCGGCTGGGGGAAACATTCAATGAGACGGTAATACCTTTGCGCTATACTCCAAGGAAGTTTGTCCTCCAGCCCAAGAGGAAACTCCTAGTCATCATAGAGAGTGATCAGGGAGCTTTCACTGCAGAAGAGCGCGAAGCTGCGAGAAAAGAGTGCTTGGAGGCTGCAGGTGTTGGTGAAAATGGAAATGCAAATAATGGTGAACAGATGGAAAATGGTGCTGACGATGAGGAGAAGGAGGATCCTCTTTCTGACGAGCAGTATGGTTATCCGAAGGCAGAATCAGATAAGTGGGCGTCTTGCATCAGAGTTCTCGATCCAAGGTCAGGAAACACTACTTGTTTGCTGGAGCTGCAGGACAATGAGGCTGCTTTTAGCGCATGTACTGTGAATTTTCATGATAAGGAGCATGGGACGCTACTTGCTGTGGGTACAGCAAAGGGGTTGCAGTTCTGGCCAAAGAGGACTTTTGTTGCTGGGTTTATTCACATATACAGGTTTGTAGAAGATGGAAAATCCCTTGAATTGCTGCATAAGACACAGGTGGAGGGAATTCCACTAGCCTTGTGTCAGTTCCAGGGGAGGCTTCTTGCTGGGATCGGCCCAGTTCTCAGATTGTATGATCTGGGGAAAAGGAGACTACTCAGGAAATGTGAGAACAAACTCTTCCCAAATACAATTATCTCTATTCACACATACCGGGACAGGATTTATGTTGGTGACATCCAAGAGGTATGTGGTACTACTTCTCCGTATGATTCTAATTCAGTATTTTGGTGTTCCTAAGAAGTTAAATTTGTTGAAAACTGATGCTTTCCCTTTCATATTTTCTTTACTGGTAAAAGTTTCTTTCTCCTGCACTAAATGTCCCACGAATATTAGTTGGGGATGGCAAGCTTTGGGGTACAAGGTGGCAGGTCTTCTTTATAATGTTATACGACCTTTAAACATGATTATTATGTGTATAGGTGTTTTCTTGTGCAAAATTTAATATCAGTATTTATGCTTCTATATTATTTGTAACTTGAAGCTTAATGCAAGATTTGTCAACTTTATTTATTTTCTTACAGGATATTAGCGTAGAATGAAGCTGTCTTTTGTTTTGAGAAGACAACACATTTCACCTTGTCTTTTGTATTCTTCCTACAGGACCTTGTGTTTTTAGTAAGTTACACGTGTCTTTCCATCAGGAAGCAGATCACAAAAAGCCAAACTAATGATGTATTCTGACGAA
This sequence comes from Asparagus officinalis, assembly GCF_001876935.1. NCBI lineage: Eukaryota > Viridiplantae > Streptophyta > Magnoliopsida > Asparagales > Asparagaceae > Asparagus > Asparagus officinalis. The sequence goes on from NC_033802.1 coordinate 67,995,880, forward strand.
CTGACCATGGTTTCACTTATATTTGCAATTTCTGAGCTATAGACACAAATTCAGTCTATTGAGCAAATACCCACAACACTCATCTTATATCAATGTGGATAAGTTAAGAGCACTAGCCTGTTCACATGTCCCTAACATGGAAAAGTTACATGTGTATGCGTGTGTGTGTGTGGAAATATTATATTGTTTAGCCATATAAATTGCAAAATTTTAGGTCAACCATATGTCATCAAACTGGCACACTATAGAAGTTGGTTTTAGTTGTGAGACATTTGTTACCGTCTTAGTAAACCTGTTCAGAAATGTTGAGCCGTGCAAGACTACAAGCATATTTAATCTATGGGGCATTTATTATGTTGGTTGTTCATATTTAGATTGAAGGGTTAGTTGCACACAGATGCCAATAGTATCGCATTGTGCCATTTATTAATATTGATAGTTAGTTAGATACACTCCTTGAATGGAAAGTTTTTGACTCTTTTACTCTCAGCGGCCTATTTCTCACCAAAAAAAAAAGTAGGCATCCCCTAAGGGTAAAAGTATATTTTTAGAATTCTTTATCTTTTCCAGTACTATCAAATGTAGAAATGGGAGGGACTAGCAAATTTTATTCCTTATTATCCATGTGGTCCTGTTATGTCAGGTGCTTTGTCAATAATCTGGTAGCCAAGCTATATGTTGCACTGGAGTTAGATGTGGTTGTTTCTAGTTTATGATGACAAATTTTTTCTTAACAATCAGGAAGCTTGCTTTGGTTTTGTTCCTAAAGATCCAAACCTAAACATTATCAGTCATCTGATTAAAGTTCTCTTATGACGATTTCTTACTTATGTATGAACAAAATGGTAAAAAAATGGTTAAAAAAATTGTGATGATTTTCAGTATAAAAATTGAACCGTGCAGGACTAGGAGCATATTTGATCTTGTGGGGCATTTATTGTGTTGGTCTGTTCATATTTTGAGTAAAGGGTTAATTGCGCATAGACCCCATCAGTATTGCATTGTGCCACTTATACAGGTAAAAGTTTTGGCTATCGGGCAGATGCGCACCCCCCACACGGAAAGTTTTTTTTTTTTTTGGACTCTTTTACTCCCATGGATCTATTTGCTGAAAAAACAATAGTAGGCCTCTCCGAAGGGTTTTTAAAAAAAACTCAGGGGGTGTATCTGCCAATATCAAACTTAAGGAGTAATAAGTAGCACGATGCCATACTACAAGAATGTTTGTGCAGTTCAACCCTACATTAAAATTTGAACATTATTTTATATAAAGATTGATAAAGTTTGAGCTCGTTTTAGGCCACTATTTTGAGATCATCTTGATCATGTATGTCCCTTCATTCCCATCTTTCTCTATGCACACATGAACACTGCAAGAAGAGAATTGTTCGCATGAATCAGTTAGTGCTTATTCTACATGTTTGAGGTGGTTTGCTAATTTATTTTGCACTTCTGGGTGTGATTGCAGTCATTTCACTACTGCAAGTATAGACGGGATGAAAATCAACTTTACATATTCGCAGACGATTCTGTTCCCAGGTGGCTAACAGCATCATATCATATAGATTTTGACACAATGGCTGGGGCAGACAAGTTTGGAAATGTTTATTTTGTACGACTGCCACAGGATGTCTCGGATGAGATTGAAGAAGACCCAACTGGTGGTAAGATAAAGTGGGAACAAGGGAAGTTGAATGGCGCTCCCAACAAGGTGGAGGAGATTGTTCAGTTCCATGTTGGCGATGTTGTCACAGCCTTGCAGAAGGCCTCATTGATACCTGGGGGTGGTGAGTGCATCATTTATGGCACTGTTATGGGCAGCTTAGGAGCATTACTTGCATTCACCTCTAGAGAAGATGTTGATTTCTTCTCTCATTTGGAGATGCACATGAGGCAGGAACATCCACCATTATGTGGCAGGGATCACATGGCTTACAGATCCGCATATTTCCCAGTTAAGGTACGTTTTATTGGCACATGTTCCACTCATCCATTGCTCATGCTGCTTGATGAATACATACATTTTTTTTCATAACATTATAGCTTTGGTTGCCTGGTGTTTAATTTTTCAAGATGAGTCGGTTTCTTCTCCTGATCTCTGTTACTTTTCAGTATATGTCCAGTAAAAGAAGCCAGACTTTCTCTTCTTTATTTTTCTGAAGCCAGACTTTCTCTTCTTTATTTTTCTTTCTAATGGTGTTACACATCAAAGAGATTGGTGCTTTTGGCCTTGAAAGATCTAACTCCAGGGTCAACCTTAGGAAAAAAAATTGATTAGTTCTCTGGTGCTAGAGGGTGGCAATCTTTGTTGAACCTTCATTGTTTCACACATCTCCATCTTAATACTGACTAGCATCATAATAGACTGAAGATAATCAGAAATTATAACCCTAAGACTTGGTTCTTGTCCTAGACTTGGTCCTTTTTAATCAGTGCCAAGTAACTAAGTATGAACTGTGTTAAACAATAAATTGGACCTTCTTTCTCTCTTTATTTTGATGTTATGATCGTCAAATTTAAGTCTATGATAGTCTTTTTATGAAAAATTGATGAACTGTCTGGTGCTTGCTATTGCAACCAACTTTTCTGATAATAGTTTGTTTCATGCACTCGGTTTTCTCATTACACAATCATATATTGCCTATTTTGTTATCAGAAAGGTGAAATGTCTTACATAAGTATACTCATGGAAGCATAATGGAAAAGATACCTTCCGTTAGTTTTTGATTAACTAGATAGAAACATGAATAAGCATAGGGATATGAATGTGTTGAAGATTAAATGCCATGGTTGGAGGTACAAAGTTATGAACCTGCTCTGATCATGCTCTCCTCTATCATAATAGAAGTACATGAACTTATGTGGTTCCCATCAGTGTTTGGGCTCGTGCCCGGTGCAATCAATTGCAGGCAAGATGCTTTAACTAAAGAACAAGCGGTCAAAATTACATGCATCTGTTGACTATTGATCAGTGTTAAATCATGGACGACGCTTGATTCTGTGAAAAGTTACTGCTTGCACCATGACAATTTCTATACTTTCAAAGGGAAATTGAGGTGGACTTGTGAATGAGGCTTACCCCCCAACTTCCAAGCAAAACTTATGAGTTGAGTTAACAAATTTCTGTACTGAAAATTGAGGTGAACTTGTGAATGAGACTTTCCCCTGCAACACTTATGAGTTGAATTACCAATCGTAGGGGAATTTGGACATGGTAGGGTTAATTCAGAAACCCTGTTAACTTTGGAGGGTTTGCAGGTAACTCCCCTCCCTTAACTGTTTTAATTCAGCCCGTGACCTTTGAGGGGTTCTGCGTATAACCCCCTGAACCTCTTTTATCCCAATAAACCAGCACTAACATGATCTTTATATGGGTGGAACTACTGTTTCTCACAATGCATGTTGTATTTGCCTGCAGGATGTGATTGATGGTGATCTCTGTGAGCAATTCCCTACATTACCTCCTGATTTGCAGAGAAAGATTGCTGATGAATTGGATAGAACCCCGGGGGAGATTCTCAAGAAGTTGGAGGATGCTAGAAATAAGATCATCTGAGAAACTGAGAGCAAATCGCAATGTATTGACACACAAGCAAACACGGAAAGCCTATCTCCGGAAGCTTGCCTTTGTAACAAGTGAAACCTTTTTGGTGTCAGTGGGTTATACATCCAGTTTTCTTGCAAAGCTGCAGAATGACCGCCTAGTTATCAGATGAAAATTCATGTACCAGCAAAGTCTATCTTTGGACCTGTTAAATTGTTTAACCGTTTGTGGGAAACGAACCACTGGGATTGTCTTATTTTAAGGTGGTGCTACGCCTTTTGTGTTCATAGTTCTGGTATGGCTCTGACGTCCGATCCCGGGCGTGGTAATTTAAGGGGGTGTTTGGTTACATTTCTATAAATTATAGGAAATGTTTTCCATCCCAAATTTGATTTCCTTGTATTTCTTAAAAAAATTATAGGAAAAGTTTTGAGAAGTTAAAAAGTATAAATTTTCTTATTTTTTGTATTGTGCTTGTTTGGTTCAAAACAAGAAAATGAGAAATAACTTTTGGGAAAATAGCAACATTTCCTATAATTTATAGAAATGTAACCAAACACCACCAACTTTATAGAAAAGTGAGAACTTTTTAGAAAAGAGTTAATAAGTTATATTATTTAAATAATGAATGCGTTAGATTTCCAAGAGATTTCCTCCCATTTTAGAAGGAAATCAATTTCCATAAAATTTGGTACTTTTGGGCACTTTACAGAAAACATTTCTGTAAATTTTTTGGAGCCAAACACAGTTTATAGAAATGTATAGAAAACTCTTAATTACATAAATGCCATGCGTCAGTACTTTTGAGAAAACATTTCTTAAAAACAATGCAACCAAACACCCCCTAAGAGGAAAAGAAAAGAAAAATCTCTTTATCTTCATGTGGCCGTTGGCGCTCCGAAAGCATATTCTGTTGGGTTAATTTCAAAAGAAAAATCTCTTTATCTTCATGTGGCCGTTGGCGCTCCGAAAGCATATTCTGTTGGGTTAATTTCACAAAACCCCTCATGAACTTTGGGGGATGTCGTAATAATCCCCAAACTTTGTTTATCACACATGCCCCTTAAACTATAAGGTATTTCACAAAATTTCCTTGGATTTTAGCTTGTCACACTTAAACTCATGCGTGTGAAATGCAAATAACTTAAATTTTCATGAGAGAAAAAAATTAAAATTTAGGGAAAGGTCTATGTTGCTTGTAAATGACAAATGATAAAGTTTGAAAAAATTTTCATTCAGAGATATTTTAGTTATTTACAAATTACTGAATAGGGTGATGAGATAAGCTAAAATTCAATAAGGTTTTGTGAGACATCCCATAGTTTAGATGGGCTATGTAAGATGAGCTTTAGGTTATGTATAAGATGAGCTTTAGGTTATGTAAGATAAAACAAAGTTTAGACAGGTTATGTGGAACATCCCCAAAGTTCGGGAGGTTTGTGAAATTAACCCTTTTTTCTTCATCATTTCTATAGCTCCGTTGTTCATGCTACGTTCTATTTTCTACCGCGTCTGCAAGCACCAACCTATGTCCATTGTCCCATTGTTCATGCTACGTTCCATTTTCTACCGCGTCTGCAAGCACCAACCTATGTCCATTGTCAGTAATATGCTAGCAAGCATCATTGGAAAATTTGGTCACAATTAAAATAGTTATCAGTTATTATTCTCTGAAAATCCATTCAACTTATAAATTCATAGCTTTGAGTTCTTTTCTTTTTTTTTTTTCAATTTTTTCCTAGATGAGTGGTGATGCTGAATGGACCAAAGTCTGTTACAAATCCAGCAAAGTTGAATTGTGGAGCAACCCGCACTCTGGGACACTGACAGTCAGGAAGGTGGATGTTTGATCAATTGAAAGTGGATTTGAAAATGCAATTTCTTTTTTTTTATATGTAAAGTAAAAGTATATCCATGTCAGTGAAATATTATTTCTTGAAACTGGAAGACTGAAGAGGTAACGATGATATGATAATATTATTTTATTGTTATTTTATTTATTTATCTAAAAATGTTTTGTTTTTCGTCAATCGTGGTAGTCTCCCTTCTTTCAGCCTGCATTCGGCGCTTTTACAAGAAAAATGAAATATGCATCAAATAATTTCAAGTGGTTTTTGCCTTAAGGGATAATGATACATCCTGTTTTATCTTAAGCCTAAGTATTTTGTTATGTACCTTTGAACTCAATCATCTTTATATATTTATCTCCTAGGCCAACTATTTTGTTTTGTACCTTGGAATTCTCAAATACAGTACATAAGTTAGTGGATCCCCTTTAAACTTATCTAAAAATCCCAATTTACCTATATTTATCTCCAAGCCTAACTATTTTATTTTGTACATCGAATCTAATCTTGTTTATATATTTATCTCTAAGCCTAAATTCTCAAATACAATACATAAGTTAGCGGTCCCCTTTAAATTTTCTAAAAATCCCAATTTACCCCCCTCTCTCTCTCTTTCTTATTTATTCCCCCCTCTCTAACATCCTATACTCTCTTACTTTCATTCTTTAATTCTCATGAGCCCATAAATTACTCCTCAACTCCATTGATATATAGAGTTTGATTGCTCAATTTTGGTAGAAATTCGTCACTTTTTTATATTTTAAAATATATTTTTTGTCCTTTACTCAACTTTTAAATTTGTAGCATTAATTTTGTATTTTTCTTCATCAAAATTATTTCATATTATTGTTTATTATAGTTAATATGAAAAATTAATTCTAAAAGTATTTTTCTTCATCAAAATTATTTCATATTATTGTTTATTATAGTTAATATGAAAAATTAATTCTAAAAAAAAAATCAAAATATTGATTTTAATTTTATTATTGTTTATTATAGTTAATATGAAAAATTAATTCTAAAAAAAAAATCAAAATATTGATTTTAATTTTAGAATTAGATTTAATTTTATTTTTTATAATAAACAAAGATGAATGAAGATTTCTACTTTACTTTCATAAAACTCACTATACTTCACCAAAACTTGAAATACTTATAGAAATATCTAGTATTCTTTCACCCAAACCTGTTATACTTAGAGACAAACATGTTGTACTTGTAGGAAAACTTGCTATACTTTCACCAAAACTTGCTATACTTACAAAAAAATCTGCTATACTTACAGAAAAACCTGCTACACTTTCACCAAAAAATTGATATACTTGTAGAAAAACATGGTATACTTATAGAAAACCGGCCATACTTTCACTAAAACCTGCTATACTTATAGTACTGGTGAAAGTATAGCGGGTTTGGTGAAAATATAACATGTTTTGTTGAAAATACACAGTACAAATCTTCATTCTTATCTGTTTGTCACAATAAATAAATAAATATGTGTAAATTTTATAAAAAATAGTCAACTTAAACCAAATTTAACAAACTATGAAATTTGATCTTACAACAAATTAAAAATCATAATTATGAAATTAAAATTATAATTCCAAAATTAAATCATAATTCTAAAATTAAATATAATTTTAATATTAAAATTAACATTTTGAATTTTTTGTATTAATTGTAACAAACAACCGTGAGGATTCATGAATAATAATGTGAAATAATTTTTGTGAAGAAAATGAGAAATTAATGCTATAAATATAAAAGTTAGAAGTTAGGGAAAAATGTATCAAGGCCCCAAAAGCAAAAACTTTATGTGACCAGCCCCCTTGTATTTCCCCCCATGTGGATAAGCCCCAAATACCTACAGTATTTGTGACGAGGCCCTAAAGTATCACTTTTAAAAAAAAGCCCATGGGAAGTTACGAACTTACCCCTTTGATGGGACTGTACTCATTTACTGCTGTAGAGTGTTAGTTCTAATCTGCACAGTGTTAGTTCTATTCTGTAGAGTGTTAGTTCTAATCTGCACAGTGTTAGTTCTATTCTGTAGAGTGTTAGTTCTAATCTGCACAGTGTTAGTTCTATTCTGTAGAGTGTTAGTTCTAATCTGCACAGTGTTAGTTCTGTTCTGTAGAGTGTTAGTTCTAATCTGCACAGTGTTAGTTCTATTCTGTAGAGTGTTAGTTCTATTCTGCACAGTGTTAGTTCCGTTCTGTAGAGTGTTAGTTCTAATCTGCACAGTGTTAGTTCTATTCTGTAGAGTGTTAGTTCTATTCTGCACAGTGTTAGTTCCGTTCTGTAGAGTGTTAGTTCTAATCTGCACAGTGTTAGTTCTATTCTGTAGAGTGTTAGTTCTAATCTGCACAGTGTTAGTTCTATTCTGTAGAGTGTTAGTTCTAATCTGCACAGTGTTAGTTCTATTCTGTAGAGTGTTAGTTCTAATCTGCACAGTGTTAGTTCTATTCTGTAGAGTGTTAGTTCTAATCTGCACAGTGTTAGTTCTATTCTGTAGAGTGTTAGTTCTAATCTGCACAGTGTTAGTTCTATTCTGTAGAGTGTTAGTTCTAATCTGCACAGTGTTAGTTCTATTCTGTAGAGTGTTAGTTCTAATCTGCACAGTGTTAGTTCTATTCTGTAGAGTGTTAGTTCTAATCTGCACAGTGTTAGTTCTAATCTGTAGAGTGTTAGTTCTATTCTGCACAGTGTTCGTTCTAATCTGTAGCTTGTGATGGCTTGTTAGTTCTATTTTATTACACGTTATATCTAATTTATACCACGTTATATATCTAATTTATGTTAGTTCTATTTTATGCCAAGTTATAAACCTAATTTATACCACGTTATATCTCATTTTATACCAAGTTATTTCTAATTTATACCAAGTTAGTTCTATTTTATACCACGTTATAAACCTAATTTATACCACGTTATAAAACTAATTTATACCACGTTAGATCTAATTTATACCAAGTTAGATCTATTTTTTACTACGTTATAAACCTAATTTATACCACGTTAGATCTAATTTATACCACGTTATATCTAATTTGTGTTAGTTCTATTTTATATCACGTTATAAACCTAATTTATACCACGTTATATCTTAATTTAAACCACATTAGTTCTAATTTATACCAAGTTAGTTCTATTTTATACCAAGTTAGCTCTAATTTTAACCACGTTAGTTCTAATTTATACCACGTTAATTCTAATTTATACCACGTTAATTCTATTTTATAACATGTTAGTTCTAATTTATACCAAATTAGTTCTATTTTATACCACGTTGGTTCTAATTTATACCACATTAGTTCTAATTTATACCACGTTAGTTCTAATTTATAACAAGTTAGTTCTAATTTATACCATTTTAGTTCTATTTTATACCACGTTAGTTCTATTCTGTAGAGTGTTAGTTCTAATCTGCACAGTGTTAGTTCTATTCTGTAGAGTGTTAGTTCTAATCTGTACAGTGTTAGTTCTATTCTGTAGAGTGTTAGTTCTAATCTGCACAGTGTTAGTTCTATTCTGTAGAGTGTTAGTTCTAATCTGCACAGTGTTAGTTCTAATCTGCACGATATTAGTTCTATTCTGTAGCGTGTTAGTTCTAATCTGCACAGTGTTAGTTCTATTCTGTAGCATGTGATGGCTTGTTAGTTCTATTTTATTACACGTTATATCTAATTTATACCACGTTATATCTAATTTATGTTAGTTCTAATTTAAACCACGTTATAAACCTAATTTATACCATGTTATATCTCATTTATACCAAGTTAGTTCTATTTTATAACAAGTTAGTTCTAAAATTTTAACCAAGTTTGTTCTAATTTATACCACATGAGTTCTATTTTATATCATGTTAGTTCTAATTTATACCAAGTTAGTTCTAATTTATATCAAGTTAGTTCTATTTTATAACAAGTTAGTTCTAATTTAAACCATATTAGTTCTAATTTATATCATATTAGTTCTATTTTATACCAAGTTAGCTCTAATTTTAACCACGTTAGTTCTAATTTATACCACGTTAATTCTAATTTATACCACGTTAATTCTATTTTATAACACGTTAGTTCTAATTTATACCAAGTTAGTTCTATTTTATACCACGTTAGTTCTAATTTATACCAAGTTAGTTCTAATTTATACCAAGTTAGTTCTAATTTATACCAAGTTAGTTCTAATTTATACCAAGTTAGTTCTAATTTATACCAAGTTAGTTCTAATTTATACCAAGTTAGTTCTAATTTATACCAAGTTAGTTCTAATTTATACCAAGTTAGTTCTAATTTATACCAAGTTAGTTCTAATTTATACCAAGTTAGTTCTAATTTATACCAAGTTAGTTCTAATTTATACCAAGTTAGTTCTAATTTATACAATGATAGTTACGAAATGGCACAAGAAAGCTTCTATTCTGTAGCGTGTGATAGCTTGTTAGTTCTATTTCATTACACGTTATATCTAATTTATACCACGTTATATCTAATTTATGTTAGTTCTAATTTAAACCACGTTATAAACCTAAGTTATACCATGTTATATCTCATTTATACCAAGTTAGTTCTATTTTATAACAAGTTAGTTCTAAAATTTTAACTAAGTTTGTTCTAATTTATACCAAGTTAGTTCTAATTTTAACCACGTTAGTTCTAATTTATACCACGTTAGTTTTATTTTATGTCACGTTAGTTCTATTTTATATCAAGTTAGTTCTAATTTTAACCATGTTAGTTCTAATTTATACCACGCTAGTTCTATTTTATATCACGTTAGTTCTAAATTACACCACGTTAGTTCTAAATTACACCACGTTAGTTCTATTTTATACTAAGTTGGTTCTATTTTATATACCATCTCTATGACTAAAAGCTGGTCATGTAGAGAATTTAAAACAAGCATTTAGTAGGTATCTTTATTATGGCGGACCATCTTATGCCACGTAAGAACACAACATTCGCTTTCATTATATTTTGTGGAGAAGTAATCTTATACAAAATACAAAATACGTAAGAATTGATTTAGAACTAACATGAACTAGTTCAAACAGCTTGTTCTCTAGGAAATGCATGGCTCAGGGACAACAAATGACAAGGCCCCCTATAACACATGAGGTTTATGTGCAATTAACCAAGCATTATACAGATTCTTGAAGGGGTTCAACCCCTAAACACTAGTAAATACAATGGCTAATAACATAGAACAAAATGGATCACCTCTCCCTCATCTTCTCCCACTTCGTCCAAACAACTCCCCAATCATACCCTCCACGTCCTGCACCTTGTACTTCAACCTCACATTCCCCACATTACAATAACAACCAAAAGAAGAGCTCAAGAAACAAGAAAACCAGAAATCTCAAAAACACAAAATTTTCATTACAATAACAACCAAAAGAAGAGCTCAAGAAACAAGAAAACCAGAAATCTCAAAAACACAAAATTTTCAAGAACTCACTCATATCAGATCACCACTCAAAAACACAAAATTTTCAAGAACTCACTCATATCAGATCACCAGAAGAGGAAGACGAAGAATCCTCATCCAAGAAACCATCATTCGACCACTGCTCAGAGATCTCGACAGCTTCTTTCTCTTCTCATGGTTTCGTCCATCCGTACGAGAGCTAGTCCCCTTCTTTTAGAATCTCCTCGGCCAAACCCAGCCTCCCGCCTGAAATCAGCTCCTCCCTCGTCAAAAACGCACTCGGGTTCTCAGATTTCTCCATGAAATCGTAGATATCAAGCTCCAATCTACTGACGCCAGCATCCTTACGTTTCTTAGCGGAAATCGTCGTGGAAGAGGACAAGCGGAGACAGGGGAAGGGTTTCGACGGCGGCAGAGCAGGAAAGAACGAAGAGAAGAGGCTAGCGGAGCTCCGGCGTTAGCTCTACCTCCAGCACATCCGTTGTTGCCTTTTTCTGGTTTTGTTTTCACCACATACCAGAGCTAACATTTTATCAGTCGTGGGCCCGGAGGGACTTGGGGGGCGGCGCCGGGGGCCTGGGCAAAGGTGATGACGGCGAGGAGGGCGAGGGCCCCTTTTATTTTAGAGAGAGGGAGAGAGAGGAGAGAGAGAGGGAGAGAGAGAGAAGGATGACGTGACTTTCTATGCTTTTGGGCTATGTCTCGGGAAGAAGGAGAAGGGCAATTTGGGTTTTTTTTAAAAATACAATCTCTATTTTGTATACTGCTAACGTGTTGGGGCCTTGACACATTTAACATTACTTTTTGGGACTTATCCACATGGGGGAAAATACAAGGGGGTTGGTCACATGAAGTTACTGCTTTTGGGGGATGAACACATTTTTCCCTAGAAGTTAAGTAAAGGATAAAAATTATACCTTAAAATACTAAAAAAATGATGAATATACACCAAAATTGAGCAATCAAATCATATTCATTAAGGGAGTTGAGAAGAGTGGGTTCTAAAGAATGAAAGAAGAGAGTAAATGAGGTGAGAGAGGGAAGGATTAAATTAGAGAGAGAGAGAGAGAAGGGGATTAATTGGGATTTTTAGAAAACTTTAAGGGGGCCACTAATGGCCATCGTCGAAGATGCATCACTCGATGAAGAGGAGATTGTTGATTTGCAGGGGTTTCAGATCGGAAGGACTTAGCTACAATGAAGATTGGATCATTAATTCTGGCTGTTGCAACTACATGACGGGAGACAAAGAGAAGCTTGTCAACTTGAAGGAGTCTAGAGGTGCCCGAGAAGTTGTGGAGGAAAATAAATTCAAGATTTCTATCATACGTATTGGAAAGACCGTGTTTACACCGCGCTACAGCTTGAATCAGATACAACTACGAGATATATATCATGTATAGGGTATGAAGAACTTCTATCTGTTTCCCAATTAACGGCTACGGGAAACTATATAGCATTTAGGCCACAAGATGCAAAAGTCTATTGGAACTTGAAGCCACTAGGAGAACATGTCATGGTGGGACAAAGAGTCGAATCTATCTATGTAATGTCAACAAAATCGACATACATAGATAAAGCTCGGAAGAATGAGACGGTTGATTTGTGACATGCACAGCTTCGCCATGCGAGTTATCACATGCTCAAGATCATGATAGAGAAGTCAATGTTAAAGGGTCTTCCACAAGTATAGATACGAGGAGACACTGTGCGCGGAGGTTGCCTATGACGCCCCTGGTTTCACACGAGGCTGCAGTCTAAGGTGAACCCAAAGATGTCAAATCTGCCATGCACCCACACTGTGCAACAACACATTTCACCAATAAACCAGCACTAACATGATCTTTACATGGGTGGAACTACTGTTTCTCACAATGCATGTTGTATTTGCCTGCAGGATGTGATTGATGGTGATCTCTGTGAGCAATTCCCTACATTATTTGTGGATTTGCGATTTGCAGAGAAAGATTGCTGATGAATTGGATATAACCCCGGGGGAGATTCTCAAGAAGTTGGAGGATGATAGATCTGAGAAGCTGAGAGAAAATCGTACTGTATTGACGCACAAGCAAACAAGGAAAGCTTATCTCCGGAAGCTTACCTTTGTAACAAGTGAAACATTTTTGGTGTCAGTGGATTATACATCCATTTTTCTTGCAAAGCTGCAGAATGACCACCTAGTTCAAGTTAAGGCAACCGATTCTTAGATGTGGAAACAACTCTTAAGAGTTAGGGATATGGTGAGAAACAAGTTTGGTGATGTGGTTAATCTTTCCAGCATCATTAACAAATGCCATGCCAATGGTAAAATCCAAATCTCCCGTATCTACAGGTTACTTATTGATCCAGCTCCTCTAGTTCCTTGGTTTGAAACTATATAGGAGGGATTTAATTATCCTAAACACTCATTTGTTTTGTGGTTAGTCTCTCATTCAAGGATTTTAACTCAGGATAGATTATGCCGATTGAGGATTCTTAACAACAATAAATATGTCCTTTGCCAAACTCAAAGTGAATCCTGTCGACATTTGTTTTTTGACTGTTAGTTCTCAGCTCATCTCTGGAATAAAGCCCTAGTATGTTGAATCTTTACTAGAATGCAGTAGGCAGGCAATGAATTGCTGCTCGTGTTAAGTATATGTACAATCTAAATTAGTCTGGAAAGTAGATCAAAGGGTAAAACGCAACATATGCTTGTCATAAGCGTAACTACAACGAGCTGAACCTCTGTGATAAACCCAACTAAAAGGGTTAGTATAGGTAGAGAATTTCTTATCTTTGCATCTTTGTCTGTTTACGAGGACTCTCTTTAATCAAATAAGCTCATTTCTCTGGATATGCTAGGAGGTCATGCAATTGGGGTCATGTATTCAGTTGGTACTGCTGCAACCCCAAAGGCAAGGGTTTTTAAAGAAACTTAAGAGAATGATCCTTTCCGTTACTGTGTACATGATATGGAGGGAAAGGAATGTGAGAATTTTCCAAAACAAAGCTACAGATCTAGATTTCCTCTTTCGGGAAGTGAAGATGTCCATCTACTCAAAGATCTTGAATGATAATCTTTCTTTACATTTGAAAGAAAAACTTGAGATATTGTAATAAGAGATGAATATGTGAGGAGAGTTTCCAGGTTTTTTGATCTAGATGATGATGTATGACATAACTGCACATTTTAGTGATAAATAAAAATTTTATTCATTGACCTAAAAAATGACCACCTAGTTATCAGATGAAAATTCATGTACCAACAAAATCTATCTTCGGACTAGTTAAATTGTTTAACCGTTTGTGGGAAACGAATCACTGGGATTGTCTTATATTAAGGTGGTGCTACGCCCTTTGTGTCCATGGTTCTGGTATGGCTCTGACATCCAATCCCGTACGTGTTATTTAAGAGAAAAAAAAAAGAAAAATCTCTTTATCTTCATGTGGCCGTTGGCGCTCCGAAAGCATATTCTGTTGGGTTAATTTCAAAAGAAAAATCTCTTTATCTTCATGTGGCCGTTGGCGCTCCGAAAGCATATTCTGTTGGGTTAATTTCACAAAACCCCTCATGAACTTTGGGGGATGTCGTAATAATCCCCAAACTTTGTTTATCACACATGCCCCTTAAACTATAAGGTATCTCACAAAATTTGAGATATTGTAATAAAAGATGAATATGTGAGGAGGGTTTCCAGGTTTGTTGATCTGGATGATGATGTATGACATAACTGCACATTTTGGTGATGAATAAAAATTTTATTCATTGACCTAAAAAATGACCACCTAGTTATCAGATGAAAATTCATGTACCAGCAAAATCTATCTTCGGACCAGTTAAATTGTTTAACCGTTTGTGGGAAACGAACCACTGGGATTGTCTTATATTAAGGTGGTGCTACGCCCTTTGTGTCCATGGTTCTGGTATGGCTCTGACATCCAATCCCGGACGTGGTTATTTAAGGGGCTGTTTGGTTCGCTTAAATAGCCTGGGGAAACGCATTTCTGCGCCTGACACCACCGCCACCTCAGATTTTTTGTTTCCGCTCATTTCTTTTCCATGCTTTGGTTCGCTGAGGTTGAAGGGAGAGAAACGGGGTGAAAACTTCGCCACCTCAGACTTTTTTCTCTCCCCGATTTCCTTCCCCAACCAAGAGAAATCGATGAAAAAACTAGCCAGCTCTGACAATCGCTCTCTCCTTTCTCTCCTTGATTTCTTTGGGACGCTGTGGTTACCTCCATGCTCTCCTCCCGCCAGAAATCTCTCGTTGATTTCTCTCGTCGGCTTCGACGCTGAAATTAACTCCATCGCCTTTCTCTCTCCTCCATCAGATTCATCTCCGGAGTTCCGATGAGATGGGGACGCCGGAGCGGAGCAAGATCGTAGGGGTGGTGGTGCTTTCGAAGTTTGAGGTTCAATCTGTTCGCTTTTGCTTTTCTAGGTTTCGATGGGGTTTTTTTCTCAGAAATTTGGGGGATTTTTGTTGTTTTTGGGCTCTCAAAGCTCTCACCTTTCTCTCTCTCTCTCTAACTCCAATGGATCCCAAAGACACCAACAACAACAACAACAAGGCCTCGACCTCTTAAATTGGTTATAGTTGTGATTATATGATTTTTGCAGGTGTAGATGGAAGGATAGAGATATTTGGATGGGGGACTATATAGCGTTTTAGTCCTTTGAGGTGTGTAGATATTGTAAGAGTTAATTTTGTGCAATTTCTAATTAAATTTTGTTGGCATTGCGATTGGCTTGTTTTCTGAACATTGAAGCTTGTCATTTTCATTTATTTATAATGGTTTGAGTGCTTAATTTTGTCGAATGTTGCCTTTTTTTCCAAGGGTCTGCAAAGAAAATGATATATTTATAATTTATCTGTGATGCTTTAAGTTCTATGGTTTTACTCAATGTTCTTAGTAGTTTTTAATTATATCGCAGCTAGTAATGCGTTCATTGTGTTACGTGGATTAGTTATATTGCTTCTTTTGCGGAGTAACCGAACCTAAATAGATTTTTGAAGGTGTATTCATTTTCTAACCCTGCACTGTGTGATTAGCTATTTAAGTTTCTAGCAATTTGGGACGTGTTACTCCTTGTAGGCTATAGGTTCTTACAACTGCATGTTTACGTGTTCTGTTTTTATTTTGTTTGACATAGAAATGATTTTGATATTATAACTCCACCTGCTTGCAACTCTGCATTAGATTGTTAGAGTGAAATGGACAATGGATTCACATCCAAAACAAGTGTGTAAAGTGTTTTTTAACTTGTTGCAAGTGATATTGGTGTGCTGATTCTTTCAATCACTAGCAATTAAATTAAAGAATGATGACGAAATAGACACACTTAGAAATATTGTCACTAGCAATTAAATTAAAGAATGATGACGAAATAGACACACTTAGAAATATTGAAGCATTCCTTCAACTTTGGAATGATCGGAACACATCACCTGAAGCATTCCTTCAACTTTGGAATGATCGGAACACATCACCATAGCTTGACCGACTTTTCTGTACACCATGAAGAAAGTTGTGAGGACAAACAAAGGAAGAAGTAGTAATGCAGCAGAATTCAAATAAACCAAGCGTCAACTTTTTTAGTCTTATGGCCCTGGGTATTAGATATTTAAAATTCTCACTGGATCAGTTACATAATGATTAAACTGTATGAAAATATTAAAGATTAATTTGACACGAGTCTATGCTCGTTGTTACAATATGCCTTGCCTTGTGCATGCGTGTCATGGCTGGGACAAGGGTCTTGATGCCAGTTTGAGTTGGGTATGATATCCTCCAACTGGTATTCTAATTGTTTTCTTTGATATACATATAAGAATTATTCCATTTGATGCTTCAAAAAAGTGTATAATTTGCCTTTACACATTTTTGAGGGCAGAAAAGAAGTGTATTCTAAGTAATGAAGGTTGATTAGATTGTTATTTAATAATTACAGTATCAAATGTAAATATCATGGCTTACTCTCTATTTCAGTTATTTTTAGTCTAAACTAATTTATGAAATTTTTTATGGATATCAGGAATCAATTTTTAGTCTAAACTAATTCTGATTTTGTGTTGGATTTAGGAGTGTGATGAAGCTCCTGTACTATGATGATATCACGGTACGCTTAACATTCCATTCATCCATTTATTTTTTATTTCTTTTGTGTTGATTTACCTTTCTGACTTGGATATAATTGTCTGTCATAATTGTTAAATGCCCATGACAGCATGAGTGCTTATCAGTGTTCAGAAGTTCTGATTATACCCAACACTGAACTTTGTGCTAAAGGATTGAATCATTTCCTAGTCATACTCAAATGAATTTACCAACATTTTTGGAGAAGACATGTGTAGGTTTTGACTTAACCAAAATGCTAATTTTTGAATTCCAAATATCTTAGAAACTGTTCAAGTATAATTTTCACCCCATAAAATTTTACTTTCAGGCATTACTGGCCGCAAGTTATCGTTATGCTAAGAATGGGTGAACCAGTTAAATAATGTTGTTGATACCAGATTTTGCAATTTGGCAAGGTGGTTTTACTATGGAGAACAGGTTTAGGTTAAGGATCACTCTGAATAAAGATTGAGTTTTTTTTTCAATGATGCTTGGTGGGAAGGGGAACTGTTTTTTGATACAGTGGGAGAAGAAGAGGGTTTTCGATGAGAGGCCCAGGTTTTTAATTCCAGTAATGCATGAAACTGCACCTGTTTCCAACACTAAAAAATTGAAGTGCTTGTCATAATGCTAAATCTCTATGAACTGGAGATATTTAGTACATAACCGACTACATGAACCAAATATAGAATGTGCACAGGGTTATAGTGTATCTTGTGCTTGTGTCCATAAGTTCTAGTATCCAAACTCAGTTCATACCTAATTTTCTAACTCAGTTCATACCCAATTTTCATGAACTGATGTTGATGCCTGTTGGTGTTGTTGGTGGTGTTGATGCCTGTTGGTGTTGTTGACTGGGTTGTTATTGTCTGTTGGTGTTTTTGGCTGCATTCTTGATGTTGTGAGCCTGTTTGTTATTGATGTTGTTGTTGGCTTTTGGTGTTGTTGCCTGGTTCCTTTTTCGTGGCTGCTTGGTGCATCCTGGTTCTTTTTTCGTTGGATGGTTGGTGCATCCTGTTCATTGTTGGGTAAATGATGCTTTTGTGCTTGTTTTGGGGATTTCTGGTTGTGAGCCTGGTTGTGCTTGTTTCGGCTGGATTTGATTTGGATGATATTGTTTACAGGTGTTCAAATTAGGCTATGATGCTTTTCAATTTATCTGAGATTAGCAACCTGCAGTATCTATTGATATTGCACTGGAGGCTAACAATGATGATATTGAACAAGTTCTGAGCCCACAGCCATAATTCGCATATACATGTGGCTGATTTATTTGTCATGATGTCAAGAATTATTTTCAAGCATGGTTTATTTGATAGATAATAGCTGCTCGAAGGAGGCTCGTCGAAATCAGAATGTGACTTCCTAATATCTTTCTTCTATCCATGTTGCTTTGAGAATTCTTTTTTTTTTTTTAAATTGTGATGCATGGTTTATTAATAGATTGCTTCTAAACTCATATGCAGGTAAAAGTCGATACATCATCATCAGATGCTACAAAGTAAGTATTTTCTTTCTTAATTAACTAGTTATAAGATCACCTTTCTTGCACTAGTTTTTGGTTTTTCATATGTGTAATCAATTCAGTCAGGAATGAACTGTTGAGAGCAATAGATTTAAGGTACATATATTACACTGCGAAATCCTTCTTTCAACTTCAGTATTGCCTAGTTTCTCTCTTTGAAGATGAAAATTTTCAGCTTATAATTTCTGATTGTTTTCTCCAGGAATTCGTTGTTGAAGCTTTTAGGCTACCGCCTGATCTCGCAGTTGTACAGCCCGTATCCCCACTGGATCTAAGATATAATAGTGGTAACTCAATAAAAGTTGTCTCACTCAAAGCTCGAGAAGGTGTAGCAGAACTTGTAAAAGATATTGTTTTGTGAGAAGGATGAGTATTCAAACAGAAATGGTGTTTTGTAAAAAATATTGTTTTGTGAGAAGGATGAGTAATACAAACATAAATTTATAATTCATTTAGGATATTATTTTCCTCTTCACGTTACATTCGAACTTTTATATGATTAAGATTACATCATATAACGAGCACAAATAAATTTGTATATAGTGGGATTAAGATTACATCATATAACGAGCACAAATAAATTTGTATATAGTGGGGGTAATCTTACCATGGTGATCATAAACACTTTTCACTACAAACTTCAAAACCATGGTGATCATAAACACTTTTCACTACAAACTTCAAAACCAACCAAACACAAGAAAAGTAGGAAATATCATATTTCAAAAAGTTTTTCCTTTTTTTCCATGCGAACCAAACACATGAAAAATAAATATTTTGGTTTCCCACCATTTTTTTGTGCGAACCAAAGTGAAACAATCTATTTCTTGGAAAAGTTTGGAAAACTCAAAATTTGTGTTTTTGTACATGGAAATGCATTTCGAAACAATCTATTTCTTGGAAAAGTTTGGAAAACTCAAAATTTGTGTTTTTGTACATGGAAATGCATTTCCCTATATCTAGGAAACGAACCAAACAGGGAAAACTCAAAATTTGTGTTTTTGTACATGGAAATGCATTTCCCTATATCTAGGAAACGAACCAAACAGCCCCTAAGAGGAAAAGAAAAGAAAAATCTCTTTATCTTCAGGTGGCCGTTGGCGCTCCGAAAGTATATTCTATTGGGTTAATTTCACAAAACCCCTCATGAACTTTGGGGGATGTCGTAATAATCCCCAAACTTTGTTTATCATACATGCCCCTTAAACTATAATGTATCTCACAAAATTTCCTTGGATTTTAGCTTGTCACCCTTCACTTCCTGCGTGTGAATTGCGAATAACTTAAATTTTCCTGAGAGAAAAAAAATTAAAATTTATGGAAAGGTCTATGTTGCCTATAAATGACAAGTGATAAAGTTTAAAAAAAATTCATTCAGAGATAGTTTAGTTATTTACAAATTACAGACAGGGTGATCAAGTGAGATAAGCTAAAATTCAAGAGGGTTTTGTGAGACACCCCATAGTTTAGATGTGCTATGTAAGATGAGCTTTAGGTTATGTAAGATAAAACAAAGTTTAGACAGGTTATGTGGAACATCCCCCAAAGTTCGGGGGCTTGTGAAATTAACCCTTTTTTCTTCATCATTTCTATAGCTCCATTGTTCATGCTACGTTCCATTTTCTACCGCGTCTGCAAGCACCAACCTATTTCCATTCTCAGTAATATGCTAGCAAGCATCATTGGAAAATTTGGTCACAATTAAAATAGTTATGAGTTATTATTAGTATTTAGCCCTGATATCTGAAAATCCATTCAACTTATGAATTCATAGCTTTGAGTTCTTTTCTTTCTTTTTTTTTCAATTTTTTCCTAGATGAGTGGTGATGCTGAATGGACCAAAGTCTGTTACAAATCCAGCAAAGTTGAATTGTGGAGCAACCCGCACTCTGGGACACTGACAGTCAGGAAGGTGGATGTTTGATCAATTGAAAGTGGATTTCAAATTGCAATTTCACTAGTAGAAAAACGACCAAACTAGACGGAACAATCTAGACGGAAATTTTTTCCGTCTAGATTGGAGCAAAGTAGACGGAAAAATTCCGTCTAGATTGTTCCGTCTAGTTTGGAGCAAACTAGACGGAATTTTCCGTCTAGTTTGACAAACCCAGACGGAACAGTCAACCTAGACGGAAATTCCGTCTAGGTAGCCTCAACCTAGACGGAATTTCCGTCTAGGTTGACTATACAACCTAGACGGTAGTCGTCTAGGTGTTATAGTCAACCTAGACGGAAAATTCCGTCTAGGTGAGGCTACTAGAGCGAATTTCCGTCTAGGTTTCTAGGGCAGTTTTTAACGCCTACCAGCCGGGCCACGCCCTCCCATTTCCTCTCAATCTCATGATCCACCCGACACCCCCCCCCTTGTTCGTCTCCCGCCCCGACTCCCCCCCTCCTCCGCCTCCGCCCCGCCCCCCGCAGCCCCCTCCCCTGCCGGCCTGCCCCAACCCGACCCCCTCGGCCGACGCCCCCCTCGCCTCCCCGCCCCCGGGCCCCTCCCTTGCGCCTACCCCCCGCCCTCGCCACGTCCGACCCTCCCCCCTATCCCGACCCACCCTCCTCCGGCCCCCCGCCGCCCCGCCCGAGCCCCCCCTCCGAGCCCCCTCTTCCCCGAGCACACCCATCCCGACCCCCGCATCCCGACCCCGCCCGTCCGCCTGCCCCCTCCACCTCGCCGCCCCCCTCCTTCCCGAACCCTACTCGGCCCCTCCTCCCGACCGTAACCCGCCCCTTCGCCCCCTTCCCCCAAGCCTCCCATACCTCCTCCGAACCCCCCGTCCTCGGCTCCCCCACCCCGCTCCTCCCGCCCACCCCCCCTCCTTCGGCCCGCTCGCCCCCCCCCCGCCCGACCCCCGCCCGTCGAACCTCCCGACCCCCCTCGCTTCGGCGTGGTCCGTTGCTGAAATCAGTTCTAAAAGGTATGATTTTTCTACTGAGCTTTAGAAATTTTAATTTTATTTATTAATTTATTGTTTAATTTGGTTAAAACGCCTAAATTAATGTTGAAAAATAAACGAGTTCAATTCTGAACATCCTACTATATAAATACATGTAATTCATATTGAACACACTAGTTATCATGTATTGATGTTAAAGCACTTATAACCGCTACTGCATTTATTTTCAATTCGTTGCTATAAGTATGTGGATTATTTAGTTTGTTGAGGAATAATATGTTGAAAAATTTTTTGTATAAAAATATGTAGTGATCTATAACACTTATAAATTTATAATGTTTATAATCCAATTTAGGTGAATAAAAAAATAACGTTATCCTAGGACCTTCCGTCCAATAATACATACTCAATTATTTAGACTTATAATATATGATATACGACTCAGTTGGTAGGAGAACAAGTTTTTCTTCAAAAATGAGCGTGTTATTTAATTATAGGAATAAAAATGGTACTGAAATTCGTAATTTATTGGATGCTGTCTTCTCGGACCGGTTAGGAATATAGTAGTAGCATACCATCCAACTTGTAGTACTTTGTATATTTCATTCTTGAAAGTTTTGGCAGCAACGTATTTGCGTTGTTTCTCCGTGTTACAATAAGGCGTATGTGTTCTGCGTTTCTGGCTATTGCGATACGCATAATAACATCCGCACAGGTGTAGCAGGAGATACGGCGGGTAGTGGCTGCCGAAATTTCAAGGAAATGAAAATATACCAAAGATATGAAGTGGAATGTTAAGCACTACTAATATTCTTAAATGGATAGAAGCCTTCCTATGACCCAGCCGATCATTAGGTGTATTAGTTTGCTTCGATACTTTCAAATATATTTTAGTAGAACTAAATTTATATTGTTAAATGATATAATGGACGTATGTAGTTTGTTTTGTTGGTATAAGAGTCATGAATGTACTAGTAGTTGTGTGATTGTCGCAGTTAATAATTATATATAATTTACAGATGAGGGGTAATTCGCTGACAAATCATGGATAGATATGCCCAGCTGCTTCATAGATTTCGGTGACAACGATACAAAGAGGGGATGTGAAGCCTTCATACGTTATGGCAGAAAATGAATCGAGAAAATTAGCAAGTGGTGCATGTATTTGTCTTGTTGATGTGTAGGAGATTTGAAATTGCTGATAGTATATGATATACGATCCACGCTAATGAAATCAGGTTTTGATGAAAAACTATAAATATGGAAGCTGGCATGGGGAAGGTATCACTTGAAGATGAGGATCAAATGTGGTGTCGTACGATCGGTGGACAACGAATAGATGACTACAGAAACAATGTTGAATGATATTTTCGCTTCGAGACCTAGAGAATTTGAGGGTGATGATTAATGTCGAGAGGAATGATATCGAGATAAAAGTGAAGATGGAGTATCGATGTTGAATGCTGAAGAGTAGGAGATGATGAAGGTGCCGAAAATATTTGATTGATATGCATGCCTCGCAGAAATAGAACGAATATTGAAGCACTAGAAAGATAGTGAAAAGGACTTATAGTAGGGATTGTACCGAGTACTCCAGATTTAAATTTATGCTAAACTCTCAATAAGACACTTAGCGGTGATGTCAGATAATTATTTTGCAAAATGGGCTTCTTTGATTTGCTGTCGAACTGTAATACCTGGAGGAGTGAATAGCATACCCAAACAACTTATCAAGCTGAGAAGATTTCGGTGCTCTGGTCTAGATTAAAATAAGATTGGATGCATGTTCCGAATGATTGTATTTTGTAGCCACAAGGCCATATAAGACGTCAAGAATGTCCGACATGTGGAGTTTTCTAGGTGGAAAAAGTACAAAAGTTCTTCAATAAGGAATACAACGGAGACAAAGAGATACCACAGAAGAAAAATTCTGGCAGCCGAAGGTGCTTGGACATTTCCATTAGGCTCCTAGATTGCGAAGATTGTACATGAACAAAGAAACGGCAAAAATATGAGGTGGCACAAGGAAAGATCGAGTAGATGATGGTAAATTGAGACATCCTGCTGATGCGGTTAGCTGGAAGCATGTTGATAAAATTTATCCTCGATGTTGCCCGAAGATTGCAGAATGTAAGACTGGGTCTGTCAAGTGCGGATTCAATCCATTTGGGTAATGAGCTCTGGTTGGTCTATCTTGGCCAGTTGGTAAATGCCATATAATTTACCATCGCATTGCTGTTGTCATGGAAAACAGCCATTTTATGATACTTTCATTACTCTGATACCGGCGGAAACATGCACCTGGAAAAATGATATTGATGTTTACTTAGAGCCCTCTAATTGATAGCTGAAACCAACTATGGTCTGAGGGTATTGTAAACATATGATGCCCGATTTAAAAGAATCGTTTAGATTACGTGCTATTTCTATTATGGACGATTTATATGATTTTCGCAGCCTCATGGCTAATCTGTCTGTGTATTCCACAAAGGGGAAAGTGTGCCTTGTACTGTATGTTGGTCCGGAATTTTGAAGCTCTTCAATATACCACATAGCCGACAAGAGTTGTTATTGGTTTAATTCGAAGGTGGTGCCCTTGAAGGTCATAAGTAGCAGAAAATTATCAGGCTAGTTGATGTGCACCAGTTGAGAAAAAGAATGAAAGCCGCGTCACACTCACAGGTACTGAGACTCGTTCAATATTACTTGAGGGTTTCCAAAAGTTGTGTTTGAGGAAAAAAACGCTATCTAAATTTAGCCGCTCAGAGTCTAAGAGATTATTTATAAGTCAAAAGGCCACTGATAGCGTAAGCGAAAGGTCCAGAAAATGCAAGTTGAGGAAGAAGACCAAAATTACGTCTAGAGGAATGGACTAAAATTTAGTATCTTCTTTCACTACCTTATTGGCAATCATGCTATAAAATCCGCGCACAGACTTTAGATTTCCATGCATATGAAAGAAAGTATATGTGATAACATAGTATCAACTCTGCCTTACGAATGATGGCAGAACAAGTCGCAGAAGATGATCTCCAGGGCGCGCCAAGATCTGAAGCTGCTTTGAAATACCGAAATGAGTGAAGCTCAAGATTGTTGACCTTAAAATAATTAAAGTTTGCTGCTTGTCCTCGTGTTAACTGGACAAATGAGCATCTAGTGCAACGTATTTGTTGAATATTCTCAAGTCAGTAAAGGTCGTCCGGATGAGTTTTACTAACTCGCCAACATTTCAAATAATGTCAAGTGCAAGAGCGAAAACTCTTAGGTCTAAGAGACCCCTGATTATCACGTTCTTCTCCATCAAATTGCTTGCTGTTGGGGCAATCGCCTAACAATATGTGATAAACGAAGCGTCGAAAGATTATTATTGGCAGTATTGTGGGTTTTTCAGAAAGTTTATTATGCTCTATAAAAAGTCCAGTAGATGTAGATGATTTAAAAAACTTGAAGCTGAGGTCCGAGTTACTCTTATGGGCAATATGGAAGTAATATTCCCTCTTTTTTTACGGTTATGGGTTGCCATCTTAACAGCAGGGTCTTGCAAGAGAAGGCTATGACATCGCGGAACCTGTTACTTATCGTTGATGTAATCCGATTGAGAGGTAAATTATATTTTTTTTGCATTCATTACCTGTTGATATGCGTTTTTGAAATTACCGTGCTTAATAATTAGTTATTTTGGTTCTTAAGATACTTGGGCTCCCGATGAACATAAATGTTCGCAATCGAGCTCGCTCCGATGAAGGCGTCGATAGCTGGAAGGATAACGTGGCAACATGAATGCTGCTTTATTTTATCAGTCACGTTACATGCGCCAGAAGAAAACCACGGTCAATACCAGATAAGGATGGAGAAAGCGTGAAACAATATCGCGAGATCTCTCTTAGAACAAATTCCATGCAATATGTCTGGAAACCTTTGATAGTTCGCAGACTATCGAAGGTAAACAAATAACACCCGAATATAGAGAGACTATTCATTTTACATAATGTTCGGCAAATGCAAACTTTTATATTTTTTATGTAGGCGAACATTTGGAGAAGCATTAAGAATGAAACAACCGGTAGGAAATGCAGCGCATAATATTCAGAAAGGACATAGGAAAGAAGTTTTCTGATTGGTTAAGATTTGAGTAAGTATTTAACAATTAATTTATAAGCATCATAATATAACAATCCCCTAAAATATTCTGAATTTTTTGTCTTAGGTATAAACAAATTCGTTGTATGTACTACGTTACCCCGGGAACGATGAAATATTATGCATGGCACAACGCCCTTATTATGAAGTGAGACGTTATAATATGCATTTGATCAGATGGATATAAATTCGAACGCTAAGAGACTGAATGATACCGAGGGTAACTCAGAACAGGTGGGGTGATGGGCTTGTTTGCTCAAGAATTGTTTTCAAGTACAAGGATCAGAACGGCGGCATTCTAGGCTGACATACTATATTATCGGCCAAATTGAAGATAATTTTGAACGTAATTTACGGGGTTGGTAACCAAAACAATGTATCTGTAGCACAATGTTCAAGTTGCGGTGGTGTCCTGGGCAAAAAAGCAAAAGGATCATTATGCGATTCTACAACTTGTCAATCTCCATCGCAGAAGTATATACGGATGGAGAATCATTTTTGGGCAGAACAAGCTGATCAGTGCTTCTTCGTGAAGAGATCCGAATGTCATATCTGATTGGGGTGGTTTTTACAAGGAGCCAAGATCTTGTTGTTCTACGCTAATAACAATGAAAAAAATAATTGAAAGAAAGTGAAATATATTATAGTGAACGCAATTGTGTTGCATCTGATGATGTTTGCGCAAGAATTCTCTTACGCACAGAAGTGTGGCGTTGATGTAGTATGTAATATTATGTACACTGCATTAAAGTTTTTTAGCAATATAAAAGAACAATGCATTTCAATAATAACTATACTCTCCATGAGCATGTATATTTTTTTTCTGTAAACTATGTTTAATAATTGAAAATTGCAGATGAGGAGGATGAGGAGACTCTTTGACCTCGAGGGTGATCAGATCACTAGTACTCCACCCGCTGGTAGTGGTTCTGATGATACACTGACCATCTCGGGGATGCAGGTATAAAAATTAATTACATACTTTAATATATTTTACCAATTTTATATAATCTAGCTGAATAGTGATTAATTTGTTGCAGACTGCGGGTTACATGCACCTGGCCCCTCTGATGCGAGTACCAAGAAACTCATCCCCTGGATGCAGGTATTCAATATGTATAATGGCTCAATCTATAATGGTTATTAAAAACATATTAATGGATTCTCGCTTATCTTAATGTTAGGGGATACTTGGACACCGACATGATCCAATCTATACATTCCACACGGACTTGCGGCCAAAGACACACGGGACCTTACTCTAGTTTACCTTTACCTCCAGCGCTCTCATGAAGTTCTATGGCTGACGCAAGGAAGTACCCATACACCGGTGCTGCGAGAAAATTTGAAGAAATGCGTGAAATGATTGAGACACCCGGAGGCGGAAAGAAGGTTCAGCTCGCAGCAAAGGAAAGAGATGTAGCGAATGGTAAATTGGTATTAAATTACTTTTAATTTTCACATTTGCTTATTATATGATTTTTCATTATCACTGTTTATTATTTGTAGGTGCTACACGACAGGGATCGTATCGAGAAACAGACGGTGGCGGAGGTAAGCCTATTCTAAACAACCGCCAAGAGGAATGAGGGCCATTATTAGGGTAATAGTATCTAATTGCCGTTGGTGCCTATGTCGACACCGCTTGGAATGCATCATATTGGGTTGCTTAGGTGCGGTTAGAGCGACCATTGATCAAACGCTTATTTTCAATGAGATGACTACCATTGGAGCGGCATGACGAGGCGAATGGACAGAGAGCTTATTGGTAACTTAATATTGCTATTACTTTTAATTTACTTAATTATTTAGTATTTGAATATTAAATTATCTTTCCTAAATGTGTATGTAGCATCTAGCAGACTGGCTTCTGCTTGAGGACCTGATTTGAGGGCTGTGGAATGTATGTGTTCATGTTAAGGTTGAAGTAGTTCTCAAACAATGGAGGGCATGAGACCAAACATGAAACCCTATGACAAGTCCCCTATGAGGAGGACTGGCAGAGGTTTGAAACCATCGACGTCCGGTCGAGTTGACGAGGTTTCATTTTCACAGGCTCTCCTCCATTGTAATTGGGACAGCGATGCAC
>NC_033802.1:68023481-68027879 GCF_001876935.1 Asparagus officinalis
AGCCTTGGCTTGGGCGCGGATAACTCACATTCCCTACTCAATCGAAGGCGGCTTCGCGAAGAGTGCCGACGGAATGACCCGCACCCATCAGAGCTCATTTACCAGAGGATCACCCCAAATGCGATTTGAAGTAAATCAAATGCTGAGGTAGGTGAACCCATCCCATTAAACGGCGTGAGCTTAATTAGCATTAAACTTCGCCGGATATGGGATGCGATTCCATTTCTCACTGGGTATGGGCAAGGAATGCTGTTTTCTTCATCTCTTGAGCCGGCAATTAGTTGTGTTGATTTGTCTCGAGGTTCTTGATCTTTCAGGTTTTCGCGTTTCTTCGGCCACAGCATTCCTCATTACCACCGCAGATAGTCCTGCGTTGACGGGAGGATGCAATTGGTGTTACGAGCATTTGTATCCTCATCTCCAACATTAATCCGGTTACGATGATTCTGCATCGCCTATGTTGGTTCGCCAATGCTTGGTCTGTTGTCATGCATTTCTCTCATCTGGCTGGCTGGCAATCTCGCTTTCCAAATTTGAAACTTTCTTGCTGCTTAGGCCAAAGCGTCTTCAAGGCATTCTTGGCCATCTGCCTCGCACCTTATCACCCGGGCCTCCTGCCCGCGGGTTGTCCCCGTGTCGCTGGAACTGTATTACTGAGCACGGCGGAGCCGGCATCCAGATTCTCCATCTTCTGAAGGGTCGTCTTGTCCGAATCCTAAACATAAAGTTGCTGCGCTCTAGGCCGCGGGACCATGCAGAGGGCTTCTAGGTTCGGGAAGCTTCCGAAATCGTACTCGAATCTTTCTCAGTGCGATGTCCGGCTTTGGCTCGTCATGTTGGTGTTGACGCCTCGAAATTCTGCCGTCTACAATCACCCTTCTTCTTCGTTGGAAGCGCCTAGGCCTTGGTTTTGGCTTTCCCGGCATTCGGTCTCTCAAAAACTGAAATCTTTCGGGGACCGCCTTAATGCAAATTGCATTCCGACAATACCGTGCGCGAGATGAGTTTGGAACACGGGACAATTGAATTTCCGGCGTTTCTCGGGGACCTCTCTTCCTGTTCTATTCGTACCCCCCCAGTACGATAGTACAACATCGCATTTGAAAGTCAGAGTAACCTATCGTGTATGGGCACGCCTTCTCAAGGTACAACACAATCACTATCAAGATGATAATGTTTCCATCTGAGGTTGAGCTTGCCTTCTTTGGGCTTTCAAAGGTTACCCGCCCATCAAACTCTGCCTTTTTGGGGCGTGATTTTCGCGCGTGATCTTGGACTTCATGCGCAAACTTGGGTAGCGCGCAGCTACTTGAGTCTTTGTCATGCTGGAGCGTGAGGCGACCCCCCGTATGTTGAGCGTCCTGGGCTTCTTATCGGGCCAAACGCTCGTGAATTGGAGAGCTGTTGGCCTCTCACAGTCAGGCAATTGACCGAGAGCCTCCAAAATTGGGTTTTCTGCCTTCGGGATGACCTGCATGATCTCGCCGAGAGGTTATTGGGAATTACGGCGACTTTGGTTGCCTCGGCCGGAGTTTTGACCCTTTCCTTAGAAGGCTGCACGTGATTGCTTTTGGGTCTGAGTCGCGCACTTCAGACTTAGGCTTCCAGACTTGTCGTGTTGTGGTGGCTTCTTCTCCCACCCTCTTTTCAGCTTCTAGCGGGCTTTCCTTGAAGCTTGAGCGCCGTGCCTGCGTGACATCGCGCGGCGCTTGAGCGAAATTACGCTCACTCGAGCAGTCGAACGTTCCGTTTAACGCGGACCCATTCTTCTCTTTGGGCTTGGAAGTCGGGCCATATCATCTGGTGGTCTGAGGCTGTTTGCTCTTCTGTTCTTCACTCCGACTGGTACGGAATCCGTCCGTGCAGAACTCCATCGGCTCTTAGCCGAATTGCCGCGCGAGGCGTTGACGAGACGCCTCTGCGGGTCTCTACTTTGAGAGAGTCAGCAACGCACCTGAACAGTAGAGGCGTTGGCGGGAGTTTGGGCTTGACAGGGCTGATTGGAAGGTCCGGTGAACTTCATTTGATCGCAAACTTTCGGCGTCATTGGGTTGTAGACTCGTGGGCTTCCCGAGCAGCTTCAATACCAACGAGCTTTTTCTCCCGAGGAGAACTTCTTGGACTTGCGGGGGGAGATTAGAGCCAGACGAGGCGACACGTACTCACTCGAACTGTGCTTGGTCGAACTCGTACTCGACCTCTCACAACAGCCGGGTGCGATCCGCGCTGCGACGCATCGATCTCGTTGGCGAGATCGTCGCTTCGAGTCCCACTGTGCGCCAGATTGTTCGCGTGAAAACCGTTGGCTTCTTCATTAATGAGATAGATTGTCAATCTTTAGGTTACACTTTTCAGAGTTACCAAAAGCACCATCGGTCTTTTATAGATCGCGTTTACGAATTAAATCAAAGAAAATAAAGAAAACATTACAACTCTCACTCTGTGAACAAATCCCCGAGCTCCCTGTTTTGCGGTCCGCTCGCTTTTGGTGGGTTCTTGCCCTGGCGACCGGGCTTAATATCCGTGGACGCACAGCGCGAGTCATAGATCGCGCGGTCGAATCTACAACCGAGTATGCCGGGTAATTATTCCACAGAAGGGATAATAGCGCGGGAAGGATTAATCCACCACAGGGAATAATCGCTCGGATGCTCGAGATCTAAGACCAAGACTTAGATCTTGGAAGTGTAGCCTCGTGTAGATCTCAGATCCGTTCTTTTCTTCCTCTTCGAGATCCTGCCTTTTCTGACGTGGATGGTCGCCGAGGATCAGATCTGAATGTTGCAAAGTCTTTCTGGTCTCAAGCTCCGAGTTCAACAATCTATTCAAATTCGGGCAGAGTTTCGGTCTCTTGAAAGTTCGAACCGGGATGTGAAAATGAACATCTCTTGGCCTCCTTATAGGCTCTCAGGACAAGGCTTTGCAAAAAGAGAATCGTCGCGCCACAACCTCGGGCTCGGGCCACTGTCGGCCACCTCGGGGTGGCCGACACTGTGCCTAGCCACCCCCGAGGTGGCTCGGGCACCGAGCCACCTCAGGGTGGTCGCCTTGGCCGAGCCATCCCTTGAGGTGGCTCGGCTTGCCGAGCCGCCCGCGGGCGGATGTTATTCCGACTTCTTGCGAGTCGTTATTCCGTTTGTACTCGTTTGTCCGTGAGTCTCGGTTGATTGAGACTCTGATTTGATGATACTGATTTGGCAGTAAGGTGGATTCCTGATTTGGCAGTAAATCCGCTTCTGAGTTCCGAGTTTACGAACTGTCTTTGATATCGATCGTGATTCGTCGAGTCCGCTCTCAAGGTTGGATGACTCGTTGATTCCTCAACTCATTAGCTTAATTCTTGGACCTCGGTGATTCATTCGCCGGTCGCTTCTGTGGGCGATTCGTCGATCTCAGTCGCCTCGTTGGTCTCGTCGGTTTTGTGCCGAGCTATGCTAGTGGACCTATAAGCAATTTTATATGCCCTACAGCAGGCACACTCGAGTTGAAGAAGTACTCTCCTTGGAACAGGATGTACATGTATCGTCTCTCGACTGGTCAACCTGATCATGCCGCACCTTTTGGGGGGGGGGGGGTTGGGGGGGGGTAAATAACCGAGAGAGTACATATTAGTTTAGAATTTAATGCAGATTAAGGGAAGAAGTAAAAGAAAACTGCTGCATTGCAACTAAAGTAAAAGCAAAAAGACTTAGCACAATAGGGAATAGAATAGAAATTATTACCTGAAGAATTAAAAGCTAACATTTAATCCAATTGCGGGTTTATAAATATATTAAACAATTAGAGACATCTAGAAAACCTAATTTTAAGACCCAAACTCAAAAAAAAAAAAAAAAAACCCTGGATAAATGAGGAAAGTGATGGCCAGGAATTGAAACAGCAAATTGAACTAAGAATATCGAGCAGCTAAGTTTATTCTCATGGTTTTTTAACTAAAGTTTTCGAGCATGGCTCAGCTCATAAGCCTTGGTGTTTCACCTGGTCCCAACTCTGGTCGAATTGTCAACAAATTGAACGCGCGCAAAAGCAAGCTGCTCCGATCGACTCAAGCTCCCATGGTTTCTAGTCAATTTTCTATTGCAATGGATAGAGCATTTGTTATGATTTCTCATCTTTGTATACAAGTGAGGAGTAATTAGAAGATTTATTATAGTTCATATATATTTGTGTACAAGTAGGGAATAGCTAGAAGATTTATTATAACGAGGGATGCGGGTGAATTTTGTTTCAATTTTCTTCCTCAGCAACTTTGACATAGATTTTCCTAACAATTGAGCATTCACTAATTACTCGATTGCAGTTGTCATGCTCGTTGGTAGCTACTTTGTGATGGGATTTGTAACAACGGAAAGCACCGACTGAACCGAACCGACTGAACCGAACCGAAATTATTGGGTT
>NC_033802.1:68028879-68031565 GCF_001876935.1 Asparagus officinalis
TCAGAATCCAAATTGTAATTGATTTTGAGAGGAATACAAGTCAAATTTTTCTTTCATTATTTCTTTTACATCAAATTTCCTACAAACAGTTATGTTCTTGGCCTTTTGTTGCCTACAACCGGTTGATTAGGTACATTATTTTTCATAGGTATTTTATCATTTTTAAGGTTAGGTTCATTCACAATATCATGGTCATTAGTGGGAACAACACTGTAATAATCATCATCTATTATAGTTAGAGGTTCTGTTTCCTCTCGAACTTGTTCCTCTTCCTCTAGATTCTTTAGAAATGTAGCATCTCTGTTTTCAATAACTCCTTTTTCTTTATTGTAGAACTTATAACATTTTGACTTTTCTGAATACCATATGAATCTACACTTTATTGTTTTAAAATCCAACTTATCTCTAAGTTGACATGGAATGAGAACATGTGCTATAGATCCCCATTTCCTGAGATGACTCAAAATAAGTTTCCTCCCATTCCATAATTCATAAGGTGTAGATACAACTGATTTAGTGAGAATTCTATTTAAAATGTAGTTTGCAGTAAATAATGCTTCTCCCCAAAAGTTTTTAGAGAGACCAGAATGAGATAACATGCATCTAACTACATTTAATAATGTTCTGTTCTTTCTTTCGGCAACACCATTCTGTTATGACGTATACAGCATTGTTGTATGCCTTTTAATTCCATGCTGAATATAATAACTTTCAAATTCTTTAGAATTATATTCTCTACCTCTATCAGTTCCCGAAATTTTGATTTTCAATCCAAGTTGGTTTTCAACTTCTGTCTTATATCTCTTAAAGCAATCAAAAGCTTCTAATTTTCTGGATATAAGATAGACGTGTGCAAACTTGGAATAATCATCTATAAAAGTAATAAAATATTCTTTATTACTATGAGTTTTGACACTTAGGGGACCACAAATATCCGAGTGTATCTGTCACGCCCCGCTTCCCAAAATACCCGGGAATCGGAACGTGAACAAGCCCACGACGTATTAGATTGAGAAGAAATATACAATATCATTATTTTTCTCTTTTCTTTTCTTCTCAATCCAATACGCTAAGCGTCTAGAAATAAGTATAATGCAAAGTCACAGGTCCCCGATCACACATAGCAAGAATATAAAGACAACCCAGAATAAAAATAGACATATCATCAATGGTAAATCATCCCAGACATAAAATACGGGTCAAACATGCCCTTATACAAATCTGAACAAAAGAATACTAAAGAGATACAAAATACACTGATCAAATAGAAATGGAATGTAGTACAAAAGAAAACTGAGGACCAATAACTAAACTTCAGCTTCTTCTGCTCCGTCTGCAGGGCACTCCTGCTGAGAATCCTCTGGCTCCTAATGATCTCCCAGCTGAACCTGTTCTTCATCTAAGTCTGACGTACACCAGAGAAACCAGGTGTATGTCAGGTGCATGGCGCACGACAAGACCCGACCCCACAAAGAAAATAGAACGAACGGAAATCCAATGCGAAAAACGATATGATAACAGAAACAACAAAAGAACGTACAACTGAAATCCACAAATCAACATGAAAACACTACTAAATCATGATAACATAAAGCATCCAAAATCGATCAGGCCTGCTCCTCAGACCCACCCCAGGCCGAAACAAGACGCTGGCGCGAGCCTGGAAAACAAATAATAATCTCGATATCACCTCACCTCAGACCCACCCCAGGCCGAAACAAGACACTGGCGCGAGCCTGAAAAACAAATAATAATCTCGATAACACCGCACACCTCAGACCCACCCCAGGCCGAAACAAGACACTGGCGCGAGCCTGGAAAATAACTACAATCACAATATCACAACTCCTCGGACCCACCCCGGTGACTACACAAACTTCACCAGCGCGAGCCCGGAATATACAACAACAATCAAAACCGCTCACATGGACCAAGACTTCTCATCCCAATTCTCGTAATTCCAGGTCAACTACACACGGTGTTCTAGATCCTAACTGTGTCATACAGGTCACTATAGTCATAAACTCCTAATGATTCTCAATCACAACATGAAAACTAATCATGTGCAATAATATCATAGCATATCAAATGATCAAAATAAGAATTATAAATCATAAACAGTATTTACATAATTCAGAAAATAATCTTTTTCTAAATTAATTCATTTTAAATTATTTCTCTTAACAATTAATCTAAACTAATTCATTTTCCAAAATAAATTCTTTTAAAATATTATAATTATCTAAAAATGATTCTTTTGCTGAACTAAATTCCTTTAATTCATTATAATTATTCTAAAAATTCTATTTATCACATATCCATTATGTAAATCAATATTATTCACTAAACAACCCACGCAGATAAATACGTCACAATTAAACTATGCAAATAATTCATAAAAAAAATGTAAATAATCAAACTACGAAACAGGAGAGCGGGATCTTGCACATAAATAATCTGCAACAAATATAAGAACTGGAACGAAACTAAACAAGGATCGGGATCTTGCCTGCGAGGCCAATGGGGCCTGTCGACGATGCGACGGCGCCGATGCGGGTGTTGTCTGACGGATCTGAAGGGAGGCAGTGGGGAAGGCGACGGCGTGCTCGGGTTGGCGATTCTGTCGACGTGGGGCTCGGATCTGGGGAGAGGCGTCGGGCGAGCAGGGCTGAGGGGGCTGCTGTCG
>NC_033802.1:68031752-68057718 GCF_001876935.1 Asparagus officinalis
GGCGTGGTCGGAGGAGAGGGGAGAGAGAAGACGAGGATGGGGGCGGCGGTTTCACGAGAGAGAGAGAAGGGGAAATATATATATACATATATATATAATTGTAATTAGGGTTAGGGTTTAGATTAAAATAATTAAAATAAATACTTTTGGGTGCTTAAAAATTAAACTAATTACATAATAATTATCTACAATTAAAAACGTACATGTTGAGCTAATACAACAATTGATACGAAATAGTCGAAATATACTCATATTGTATAATTAAACAAGAATAATTAATAATAAAAATATATTTACTTATTTTTAAAATTAAATAATTATGGGATAATTATCTATACAGTAAAACGTACAAGTTATACTAATACGACAAATAATATGTAACAATAGAATAATTCAACAAATTATACCAAAAACATGTAATTAATAATACCATGTATTATATGAAATAATTTATAATAATATTAATAATACAATATATTATTTAAAATATTACGTAATAGTACTGATAACATAACAAATTAATTCTAGAAAATTTTACTGCACGAAATAACTATATAGATATCAAAATCATTTAAATAATATATAATCAGATTTTTAAATCATAGAAAATTATAGAAAATCAAGAAAAATACAAATACTCGTTTATAAATAATAATTAAATATTTTAAAATACTAGAAAATTATTTTAACTAGTATCAAAATTCACGGTCATTACAGTATCAACCCTAAAAGTTCATTGGCTCTTTGTCCGCCAATAAAAGGTTTTCTAGTCATTTTACCAGATAAACAATGTTCACATGGTGGCAATTGAACATTAGATAGTGCAGGAAGCAAGTTCATTCTGATAATTTCTTTCATTTTTAAAATACTAGCATGTCCTAATCTAGAATGCCATAATTCAGACTCAGAAATATAACAGGACAAGTAGTTCAAATTCGAAATTTTATTATCAGAATTATTACAAACTACTGGAAGAATGCATAATTCATGCTCGGGCACATATTTTCCCATAGCATACACTTTATTATTCTTGCCTATAGAAACCCTGTTATTATAGAACATAACTTCCAGTCATTTCTTCATCAAGCTGGGAACAAAGATCAGATTGCGCCGAATTCCTGGCGCATAGCACACATATTTAAGGACAAGAATATTATCCCCAAGATCCAATCTATACGAACCAATACCTTCTACATCGAGATAGGTATTAGAGGACAAGAATATTATCCCCAAGATCCAATCTATACGAACCAATACCTTCTACATCGAGATAGGTATTATTTCCCATATAGATTGAACCAATACCTTCTACATCGAGATAGGTATTATTTCCCATATAGATTCTCTGTTCTCCTTTCTTAAGCTTGGTGAATTCTATGACTCCTTTCTTGTTCTTTGCGATATGCCTAGTTGCACCGGAATCGATCCACCAACCACTGATATCCGTCATCACAGCATTACATTCCGTCACACTGACGAATTCTCTTTTGCTAGTACCCCTTTGTTCTGGATGTTTATAGCCTCCCTTATTCTTCTACTTTTCACTTTGTGGGCAATTAGGCTTGAAATGCCCGAATTTTTCACAATTGTAGCAGGCTCTGCGGGGTACTTTCTTTCTCTTGAACTGCTTTGACTTTGGTCCTCGCGGTTGTGGTTTACTAGGACCAGGGTTTTTATAACTTCCAGTATTATGCCTCTGGCGGACATAATTCAGCTCCTGCTGCACCATATTCAGTTCTGGTTCCTTCCTACTGGCTATTAAGTCCTGTTCTATCGCTAGGTGCATAGGAAGATCAGTGACAGACTTAATGGCATGATTCATTCTTAATGTGGTGGCAGCCACAACAAGTGAAGGGAGAAGACTATTCAAAATGGTTGCCACTTGCATTCTTTTCGAGATATCGGTCCCAGCAGTGGATAAGTCCTTAGCCATGACAATCATTTTATTTATATGTTCTACGACATTGTCTCCCTCTTGCATACGACAAGAATTATACTTATGCTAGAGGAGTTGGATGTTAACTTTAGAAGCAGTGTCGTATTTTTCTTTTATTGCATTCCACATGTCCATGGAAGTTTTATAAGTTTCAAAAAATTTAATTAAATTTATCTTCCATGAACATGAGCATAAGGCTTTTCACCTTTTTGTCTTTTGACTTTCACTGCTCAAACTCTTTCTTTTCTTCAGGTGTTGATTTATCAGTAAGGGTTGGAGCAGTGGTTTCGATTATACCATCAATGTTGTCATGAATAAGAGCATATCCTATTTTTCTATGCCACATATCATAATTACTGTCATTAAATTTGTTAATTTTTTCTAGTTCCGATAGAACGAGTTTACTAGTCATTCGGTAGAGAACTAAAACTAAATTCAATTTTAAATATGTATAAGGTTGATATTTTGACAATTATACTAAAATATAATAAAGTTAGATAAATAAATAAATAAATAAATAAAAATGAACCTGATTTTTGTGAGTTGAGAAACGAAGCTCCAATTGAAGCAAGGTCGTCACCTAGTGGTGTTGACTGAAGAAGTAACTCTCTGATCTGAGTTGGTGTAGCTTGTATTTGAAAAGACTCCAGCCGATAGAACAAGTACTCTCTGGTGGGCTTTGATTTAACAAATGAAAAAAAAATTAGCCTTGACTTGGTGAATGTGTGGGCGACTTGGTGAACGTGGGCCTTGCTTTGATGCAACAAAAAAAATGGAAGCAAGCAGAGACTGAACAACTAGGCAAATATAAAGCCCAAAAAAATCCACTCCTTATCAGCCCCGCTTCAGTCACGAGGCAAAAAACCCTCCAGCGAGCTAGGTTTTAGCCGCAAAATGAAAAGGGGTGGCCGATATCTCTCTCTTAATCGCCGAGGATGGAGACGACTGCGTTGAGGTCAATCGTCGTCGCCGTCGCAATCGAGACTGAGGTCGAGCGGAGATCAGATCGCTGCCGAGTTCGTCGTTGACGTCGTGCTCGAACTGCAGGAGATCAGATCGCTTCCTCCCTGTTTTCTTAACGGGTCCATTTTCCAATATTAAACCCGATCC
Organism: Asparagus officinalis; assembly: GCF_001876935.1. Classification (NCBI taxonomy): domain Eukaryota; kingdom Viridiplantae; phylum Streptophyta; class Magnoliopsida; order Asparagales; family Asparagaceae; genus Asparagus; species Asparagus officinalis. The sequence goes on from NC_033802.1 coordinate 68,034,799, forward strand.
GGACCCGAAACCCTGCACTCTAGTTACCAAAGGCACCGCTCACGAATCACCGCGGTCAAGCTCTTCGATATTTCGCTACGATGACGTCTCTCTCTCTTCGTCCGAGCCCCCAAAACCCCATTAAAACCCTTCGCAAAACCTCACTCCTCTCTCCATTCTCTCATCCCTCGAATCTTCTCATGCCCAAAAACAGCAGCTCCTCTTCAATCTCGCCGATTTCAGCGCGAATTCAATCACGAACGCTCGATCTCAGCGGCCGCCGCTCCTCTTCAATCTCGCCGATTTCAGCGCGAATTCAATCACGAACGCTCGATCTCAGCGGCCGCCATCGCGATGAGATTGTTCAGCTTGCAAAGGAGTCGAGGTTCAATTGCCTTTCAGAGACTCACCTCGATCTCACGGTTGATGGGCTCAAGTTGAAGGCTAAGGGGAAGGTAAACTTGGATTTGGATTTAAGAAATTGATTTAAAATCAAGGGATTTTAAATTTAGGATTTGAAATCCATAATTTAAGAAATCTTTTGTTTGGATATATTTATTAAATGAAAGGATTTGAAATCTTTGATTTCAAAATCTAGTGTTTGGGTACTTTATTATACATGAAATTGAATTTAAAATTGATGAAAACTTATTCTCTTAACCCATCAAATGCAATGGAGATGTGTAAAATAATAACCATAAAAACACAAATTTATGATTTTGGCGATGATAGCTACATTTGCTAAGTTTTCAAATTCATTACCCACCATAACTTGAAAAAAAACTCTACAAACATATCAAGTATCTTACAAAAAAATATCTAATAATACATCATCATTGCATATTTCACAGATATCCAGGCTGGAAAACACTTGAGGTTTGTTTCATATTTCACACATATTCAAAGTGAGAATAAGTTGATATCAAAGCAAATAAGTAACAATTTCATGTATTTGAACATTAAAAATGTAACTATCTAAACCTTGATTTCCAACCTATAAGCCATGCTCAAACATCATCCTATATAAACAAAGCAGGTACAACTGACAATTACATAGTCAAATTGGTCTTTGATATACCAAGAGAAATGTTAATAAGAAAAAATACAAAGAGTTGCAAACTGAATAGCATGTGAGAAGAGAAGTATCCTCAATGTAAAGAAATTGCAACCGAGAATTCAGAACCGCTCGTATGATAAACCCTATCCGTAGCAACAAAAGAACAATTCAACAATCATCCAAATCTGCAAATACCACAGGTAAGGAGGAGAAAAAACAGACTCCATAAATTTTGAAATCTGCCAGAGACTAACAGAGGACCAATCGACACTTGCGCTTATTTTGCTATCTGAATTCAACAATCATTCAATCTGTAGGAAGAAGGATGGGGCAAATTAGAGCAAAGTAGCAACACTGGAGAAATCCCAACTGCTTACAGAGATCAAATCACAGCCTATTGCACTGTAAAGATGGGGCAAATTATAACTGCTTCAAGTAAATAATATATACAGTATGGCCCCAGATACGTAGAGACAATTTTATTTCTAATATTACATTGTAGACTTGACGCAACAGATGCAGACTTAACAAACAATAGATACTGTTAAGTCTCAGCTCAATAAGCCATCCTCTGTTCTAAATAGCAAATGTATCATTCAATCCTTTGAGTACAGAACATCTATTTTAATAGTTCACGAATCCATTATACAGTAAACTAACACAGAAATAGGTCTATTAAAAATTCCAGTAAGCAACTTATTAACAATCAACTACATGTCACATAAAAGAATGTATGTGACATGATATGTATACTCAATGATATGTAACAAGATATGTAACAAGATATGTATACTCAATGCACATGGACAACAGTAAGATGCCACATAAAAGAACCTGGGTAAAAACATTTATGAAAGAAATGATAATTTTAAACTTAATGGAGGAGACGACCTATAACAGAAATGAATGGAGTATTAAGATTCATATAGCTGACCCCAAAAGTTAGGATAAAACATAAAAAGAACAAAATTCTCAATAAAATGAAAAAAATTGTACCTTTGAGATGAGACAAGCACTCATTGCTTGAATTAGCTAAGAATCCATCAAAATCAAGTTGAAGGCTAAGGGGAAAGTAAATTCTCTAACGGGAATGAGCTAGTTTTTTTAATCGTTTTTTTTTTCTTTTTTGAATTTTCCCCCTGTACTTTTAGGTTAGGGATGTTTATGAAGGGGGAGATCACTTGGTGCTGGTGACAACGGATAGGCAGAGCGCTTTCGATCGGATTCTTGCTTCGATTCCTTTCAAAGGACAGGTATTTGTGTGTGTTTTTTCTTTCTTTCGTTATGGGTTGAATTTTGGTTTTTTTGGGACTCCTTTGCTGTTTTCTTGCCAAAGATGATGGTTTTTGGTGGAGTTAGTTCTTTCTATATGGATGCTTGATCAAAGTTGTGATCTTTTCCTTTGAACGATAGCTTTCCTTGAGAGCTGATAGCTTGTTTCTTAGACTTTTGGGAAGCTCATTAACTGATAACTGGTTGTGCTGGATTTGCTAGGTTTAGTAATTTATTGATAATTCACGATACTCCGTATTCTTCTCATTTCACAATATTTAATTTTAACTTAATGCACCATGTCCTCTCTCAGATATCATTTTGGTCAATAATACCAATTTTTTTTCTTTTTGCTGTTATTGAGCAAGATGTATGGTGGTATTTATAAATGCTGTACTCCTTTTCAGGTTCTTAATGAGACAAGTCTGTGGTGGTTTAATAAGACCGAACATATTACTCCAAATGCAGTGGTTTGTGCACCTGATAAAAATGTTACAATTGCGAGGAAATGTTCAGTTTTCCCAGTTGAATTTGTCGGTGAGTTATTACCCGATTATCATCCTGTAGTTCATATCTTCCGCTCTTTTTTTCTTTTTCTTTTCTTGAACTGTAGAAGTTGCAGATGCAAGCCATATATGATGATCGAACTATGAAAGAAATACCTAATGTTGTCTCATAAAAGGATTGTTGATTTCTTGCATGCATTGCCTTGAGGATTAGAGTGCAAAAGAATTGTATCAATGTATTCTTTATTGATGACATAAATTAAGACATTTAATCGTTACTTGCGGTCGAACCAGTGTTCATGAATTTTATCAGAGCTTTCAACAAAGTATGCTGTGTGTAGATGGACATTAGGAATGTGATCTCATCAGAAAAGCATATTGATCAGTTAATCATTGGATGAAGTTATCAGCCATTCAGATTTAAACTAATTAATCAGATTTCAACTGAGCTACAAGCATACCGTTGGGACCTGTGATTTACGGTTAGAAAGTCTATTTTGGGCCTATAGCATCCCTGATGGGCTGCTTCCTGGTTTATTAGATGAGGCACCAATGAAATTATTTTAAATAATGCTAGTCTTTGAGATTTCTCGAATAGATAGCAGTTTGGGTTTGGTACCTTCATCTGCTCAAAGGAGGTGTTTGTGCCTAACAGCACAAAATAGAACCAGAATAATAAGAGGGTAGGGTAACAAAAAGAATTACTTGAAGAGCGTTAGGCTATGGAAGATTTATTGATGTAAAAGAAATAAGTTTCGGCAGTGATCTGGATAAACTCTAGACTATCTTTGATCGTTAAATGACTTTCCAGGGCGTGCACAAAAGATGCAGTATAGATGAATATGCATTATGCATGTTTTTCAAGTGGACATCACGTCGTGTGTTTGCAATTTGTTAGTGGTCTGGAATTTGTTTTTTTGTCGGTACATTATTTTTTCTTCCTTTGTTTGTTCCACTCTACCTTCATTACTTATGTATGATCCCTCTCTTTATTCTACTTCCTTGATAACTGATATTATACTTGGATGCACATTGCAGTTAGAGGCTTTGTGACCGGCAGCACTGATACATCATTGTGGACAGTTTACAACTTGGATGCACATTGCAGTTAGAGGCTTTGTGACCGGCAGCACTGATACATCATTGTGGACAGTTTACAACAAGGGTGCAAGACGTTATTGTGGCAATGAGCTTCCTGAGGGTAACTACTTCAAATGCTAATTCACAGTTCTTAATAACAGTTACATAATGCTAAAGTGTTCCGTATAAAAACTTTAGGTATGGTAAAAAATCAAAAGCTACCTACAAATATACTCACACCCACAACGAAATCTGAAGATCATGATGTTCCAGTGTCTCCTGACGATGTAAGTTTTCAGTGCATCCTCCTTTATTAAATAAATTTTGATTTGTGCTGATATACTTAATTTAAGCTTTTTTAGTGTTCTGTGTTGTTGGACCCTCAAAGATTTGTAAGCTCTTCTCAAGTTAATTTAAAAGCGTATGTCACATGACAAAATAAAGCTGCATCTAATCAGTGATCATTTATTTTATTTACTAACTTAAATACTTAGCAGGAAACCATATGCTTTAAATTGCATGAGACAAGTTTCTGTTAAATAGAACTACTACACAGTTTCTTTTTTCCTCTTTAACTGTTATCTGGCTGGAGATATGAAGTTGTGAACCATAATTTAAAGTGAAACAGATTTAACATAATTATTGTACGTCTAAGGTGTAGAGCCTAGTCTTAGCTAACCTTTTGTTTTTATGGCATGGGTGTGGCAGGGGTGACTGGAAAAGCAATGCGTTTGTATGGTATGATTCATTTAATGCTCAATATTATATTTTTTTGTTATACTATGTCTCAAATAAGAGGACAGTGGTATCCTGCATTTTGAAGAATCCGATTCCAACTGCAAGTGGCACAATCTTCTGTAGTATAATGGATAGAATCAAACAAGAGCTAGGTACTGCATTCCACCTCTTATTTCTCAATTAGCAAATGAAGACTTTTTTCTCCTAAGCTGGAAATAGTCATATATTTCACCAGAACCATCTATAGCTAAATAAGTTAGAGAAAATATGTGTAAATACTAAACTCATACAACATGTTGCATATGAGATTGACATGCTTAGCTTGAACAAGCTTACATTCACTGTCAAGATCCCACTAAACAAAATGGTGATCACATGAAGATCTTTACGTGCTGTAATCTTAACTCATTATCAACCCACCAGAACATCTGATATCTCTGGTGCTCACCAGAAATAATGATCCTTCATCTGAACAAGCATATGAATGGCCTGGTAGATGCATAAGAAAGTCTACTTTGAGTTTTGTGGGGGCTTTGATTCACTTAAATCAATTAGTTGAGTACACACTGATTCTAATGACTGATTGCAGGGCTGATCTTGTGGCCCTGAATCACTGTATGGATGCAGATCTCTTCTGGGCTTTCACTCTAGGTCTACCAGTGCTCTGACTGTGGAAGAGCCTGGTAGTAGTAGCATCAAGTAGGTACAGTGGGAATCTGATACACAAGAAAGGATTAGTATTTGAGACAACACAGATGTCCAATTCCTCTAGAACCACAAGAAAGGATTAGTATTTGAGATAACACAGATGTCCAATTCCTCTAGAACCACAAGATATGACCTCTTAGGTTACTTATCTTAATATGCATATAATAACATTGACTGGCCAGAAGGTTTACTGATCTACATACTTATAAAGAGCTTTTGTGTTGGGCTCTCAGGTCTACAAATGGAATCCTTGAACAACGGTTGATTTCTTACAACTAGAAGATCAATTATGACTTGATGCTCCCAGAAAACCATTTGTATAAGTAGTAATTAATTGATGTATTCATTTTTATTACATTATGACTTGATGCTCCCAGAAAACCATTTGTATAAGTAGTAATTAATTGATGTATTCATTTTTATTAAACTTAATGTCTTTTTGTAAGTTGTTCATTCTTCATCATATAAGAAACTGATCTAGTAGTTCTATGAGAAAAATAGGATTTTTAATGGTGAAATCCTATCAGACAACACAGATGTGAGCTTGCAATCATTGTTTCATGGCTGATATAGCTAATCCTCTGTAGACTGTTATTCGCACAAAAATATCTGAAGCATCAATAAACATATTGTATTGCTATGTTAAGTTTTGCAATGGAGAGTTTTTTATGAGCATATTTTTTCAGTAGTTAACATCTGAACTCTTGTGTTTGCATTTCAGAGGACGCTCTGTAGATTATCTTTTTGTTTCATACTTTGCTAGCAGTCATATTTGATTTAATACTATAATGTTTACATCTACACAGATATTTGAGCTTGGTTTAATGAGTCGAGATGAATATGCTGAAGTAAGCAACAAGGCTTTAGACTTATTTGCATACGGACAGGTAGGTATTTTCTTTCTTGATAGTTATAAGTCCTCATTACACAGCTTTTCTCTTTACAGTACAGAATCCGTGTCATTGCCTGCTTACGATTAAGTATTTTGTTAACTTTTTTTGGCACCAAAAAGGCGCTTGCAAGAATCTGTTATAATGCATGTCCTGTCATCTGTTTGTTCCATGTGCTATTGACTATATAATGTGATGTAACATATCATCAACCAGACGAATGATTGTTCACATCATTCTAGTTCTACTACTTTCATAATCCATCATATAAAAAAGATCATCCACTCTGATGCCTTTATTTCTTGCAGCAAGTAGCTTTGGAGAATGGACTGTTACTTGTCGACACAAAATATGAATTTGGGAAAGATGTTGATGGTACAATAATGTTGATTGATGAGGTTTGATGTCCTATATCTTGTGGCTTATCTTTATCCAACTTTCTCGTTGATGATATTATCTGCTCTTAGCAATACAAATATGCAATGACCTCATCCGCTATACATCTTCTCTTTAGGATATTAGGAAACTCATTCGCTCTATATCTTTTGTTTACGATATAGTAATCCGATCTTCTATTTTATGTACTAATATTTCAAATGTGTGTCATTACCTTATCTGTTCTTCGTTTTAGAGTTGACTAGTATCAATTCCTTTTAAAATCATTGTTTCTAATGACATCAAGTGAGAAGCCTTGTTTTCGAATTAGGTCTGAACTTGATTCTGCAACACGCTTGGCTATTATTTAGGATTCTATGTATACTTGATAGTTGATGCCCTTAGTCTAGTTATATCCACGGAGGCCATTTTTCTTAGCATTTCTGCAACTGGTTATTGGTAATTTAAGACGTTTTTAAAGTTTTGGAAAACTGATAGTGTTTCATTTTAGTTCTTCTTGGGGCCACCCCAAATTATGCTGTTTATGATTTGCGGTCAGTGTCTAGAAAGTTCTTTAAAAAAAGCTAGGAGAACCACATTTCTTGTTTGTTGGTATATTTCAAGATAGAAAGATGATGAAAAACATGTGTATGTTCCTTGCTGCTTTGCTCTTGACAACCACTGTACTGCTTTTGCTTTTTTTTTTTGTTCTACCTTCACTTTTCTCTGTCAAATGGTGACATTAGAACAAATTCCATACTTTTCATGCATATTTTATGAGTTTGGATATGTAGATTATAGACTGGCTTCCTGCAGCTTTGTACTGATTTTCATTATGCTCGGAATTTGATCAACAAAAGATTTGAATATGGAGGGAACATGGAGATCCTATGTACTTTTTTATTTTTATTTTTATTTTTTTTAAAATATCAGCATCTCACATGAAAGCTAATGAAACAAGGAATGGCGGTTATATGAATCAATAACTGGAAATGATTTGCACATATTCTTCCAGATCATAAGGAAGTCTGTTTTTACTGCATGTTAATTTACCTTTCCGCGAGATATCCACAATATTGTATTTTGTGCATGCTCACTGTTTACTGTTCTATGATTTAGGTGCATACCCCTGATTCTAGCAGATACTGGGTTGCTGATTCTTATGAGGAGCGCTTCAATACTCGGCGTGAGCCTGAGAATGTTGATAAGGTATTTAGTGATGCTGATTCTTATGAGGAGCGCTTCAATACTCGGCGTGAGCCTGAGAATGTTGATAAGGTATTTAGTGACTGATGTGTTGTAAAATGTATGTATTTTGTGTTTAGAAATTTGAACCTATTAACCTGATAGAGTCGGGTCTGCACTTTCTTGCCACTTGTCAAATGCTTCTCTTGTTAGATAAGTGGGCAGTGGCTTTTATAAAATGTGTTAAACACCTAATTTTATTTGTTCTTCCTTAGGAATTCCTAAGACTCTGGTTCAAGGAACACTGCAACCCTTATGAAGATAAGGTATTCACTTATATTTTATATGCAAAGTTGTGTTTAAAATAGATATTATTGTTCTTGCTTTTAGTCATATTGTATAAAATTATGCATAACATGCATATGTCAATTCCTTTCTTATCATTATAAAGAGGAATAAAATTAAATGTTGATTGTAAAATTACACTTTTATTTATATTTTCATTGAAAAGATTTAGAACTAAGTCAGGGGATCTTTCTACATACTAACATTAACAATTTAATACCCCATTTACGAGAAAATATTCATGAAATAAGTGTAATAAATTGTATTGATTTATATTCTTTTGTACATTGAAAAATCAAAATCTGAAAATTACACTATTATATGTTTGTTTAAACATGTATATAAGCTCCAAATTAGGCTAAACTAAATTATCAATTTTAACTAAATCTAAAAAGTATACCATGTGCATTGCACGTGTGCAATTCACCTAGTAAACGTGAAACAAGGGAGGTGGGTGAAGTGGTTATGGACAGAGAAATAATAGGATAGGAATTGAAAAGAAAAGGACAAATGCACCCTTGTTATTTTCAGCCCAAAATTTTAATTTTCCATCCATTTAAAAATTATAAAAATTCTTATTTTCGGAGCATCAAAGCATAACTCTTTATAAAATGTGTTGACACCTAATTTTATTTGTTCTTTCTTAGGAATTCCTAAGACTCTGGTTCAAGGAACACTGCAACCCTTATGAAGATAAGGTATTCACTTATATTTTATATTTTTCCGGGCATTTGTTGATGTACTAACAGCAGTTTCCTTCCCATTGCTTTGAGCTTTCAGGTTCTTCCTGATGCCCCCGAGGAACTTGTTTGTGAACTTGCATGGCGGTGTGTCTTGTTGTACCTTCTCATCTTTTTTATCCATCATGCATAGAAACATAAGGGGCAGTTAAGCAAAAATTTGTTCACTACAGTACAGTTTATCTTGTTTTAAAATCTGAAATCTGGATGGGGGTATCAAAGTGACATGACGTTGAAACTTTGGAAGTTATCTAAGTGTTAAAAAAAAATACTTTGGGTATCAAGCTGAAACAGAGTGAACTTTTGGGGTACCAAAGTGAAAATAAGCCTTTATATGGAAAATACATACATGTGCTCAGCTAAAGAGCCCCTCAAAATTTTTTGTACGCAATATATGCCTTACACAGTAGGAAAGAGAAAAGTATACTTTAGGTTAAATGCCAGTCCTGTATCTCATTATATTTTTGGTGCTCATGGCAGGTACATTTTCCTTTATGAAACAATCACAAATTCAAAGTTTGAGACACCAAGCATAGAGGTAGAAATTTGTGACCTACTTCAGCATTCCAGTAATCTTATCAATACAACTAACTTAATTGTTTCATTTTACAGGAGCCTATACATGATCGCATATCTCGAAATATCTCACAGGCCTTGTCAAACTTGTGATTAGAGCCGACCATAACATCAAGAGTTTGGTTTTTATTGTACTCAAGAGATCCCGATTCAATCTCAAAAGTTCTGAATCTCTCTTTTTCCTTTTTTCCTTGTTGAGTGGTCCAAAATAATACAGGCCCTTTTACAAGTTACGTGTTGTAACTTAAAAATGTATTTATTGTAGAATAATAATTCCCATTTGCACAAAAGTGCACCCGGGAACATATGAAAATGAAATAAATGTTTACTGTTGAACGATGACGACCTCATAGTTTCATATTTTTTTTTGGGGGGGGTCAAGTTTTCCAAATAAATCCATCAATGATGCCTAACGCTTGATGTCAAAGTTAGTAGATATGATGTCAAAAGTTAGTCATAAGACTCATAACATTAGAGACTTGACGCTTAAGCGTGAACTTTGACACGGAAGCTCGAGCTTCCTTTATGAACCAGGGACGTCGCTCGCTCTAATTTCATACTAGAAGATATTTTATTTTTCAGAAATTTTGTTTCTCGCACTTTACACTTAAATTATACTTTGACTCGGAGATTGATCAGTGCCTTTCGGTAGCTTTAATTTCATTTAGGCTGAATTTTCTATGTTTCTCTTCGCATGCTAGCCATGCATCTCTTAATTCATCTCAATAGTATCTGTTATTTTAAAGTTTTATTTAAGTAATTATTGGAATCCCTGCTGGTCAAATTTGAGCAGCTCATCTGAAATTTCCAAGCTGGAACATTCATGAACCTCCTAACCAACCCAATAAACAAAACTTACTCTTATGCGCGCGTATAAATACCTCTCTGCTTACTCAATTTACAACGGCAGAAAAAAATCCATTTAATTCAACAGCAACATCAATAATGGCTGGAGACAAAGTGAAGGTTTTTGGGATGTGGGCAAGCCCCTTCGCGCTGAGAGTAGAGTGGGCTCTCAAGCTCAAGGGGGTTGACTATGAGTACATCAATGAAGACTTGCCCCATAACAAGAGTCAAGAGCTTTTGCAGTATAATCCTGTCACCAAGAAGATCCCCGTGCTCGTGCACAGAGAAAAGGCCATAGCAGAGTCGTCGGTGATCGTCGGATACATTGACGAGGCTTGGGGTGACGGATACAGTATCATGCCGAGGGATCCATTTGAACGCGCACAAGCACGGTTCTGGGCTAAATTTGTAGAAGACGAGGTACGTATTTTATGGTTTGTTCATTAAAATGAATTTTTCAAAACTTCGCTTTGTAAACCGTACTTCCTTTGTGATGTAAGTGCTGGCTATGAGGATAAGTAAGTGCTACACTTTGTGCTACACTTGAAATGAATCATAACAATTCAGTAGACAGTTGATAGTTACGAATAAAAGTAATTGCCGTTAGCGGTCGGGATGATACAATCTACATTCCTAGGCCAAAATTCTGCATTTATCTCAATTATATAAGATTCAACCCAAATAGAATTATCATCACGATCCTCCTACCTATCTATTAAAAGATGTATGGTTATGATTAAGGAAGTGGCCTCTCCAGTATTTTTGCCTCTGTTTTTAAAGCTTGTATATGTGTTGTAGACTAATTTGGTCAAAATTAAGTACTGAACGCCCTTTTTTTTCCTGCTCTGTTGTATATATGATTCCATCCCAGTGCGTGCCTTCAGTTTACAAAGTTTATTTTAAGACCGGAGAGGAGCTACAAAAGGCCGTCATAGAGGTTCAAGAGAGCTTATGGACACTCGAAGAGGCTCTCAAGGGGAAGAAGTTCTTCGGGGGCGAAAACATTGGATACGTGGACATAATCGCCGGCTGGATTCCTTACTGGCTTCGTATGATCGAAGATCTCGCCGGAGTCAGCATACTGAGCGACGAGAACTTGCCGTCGATCAATGCGTGGTTCAACGCGTTCTCAGACGTGGAGGCGGTGAAGGAGGCGTTGCCTCCCAAGGATAAACTGTATGCTTTCAATAGGGATAGAAGAGAGAAGCTCATTTCAGGAGAATTGAACTACAAGAAGTGATGAGATTGGCATTATTGTAATAATTATTAGCATAATAAGGAACTCAGAGTTGGTATTTTCTATTGGTGACAGCGAAATAAGAGTGATTTTTGAGCTGGTATTTTCTATCGACGAAAGAGAAATAAGAGCGATTTATTGCGGTGTGGTGGGTGTATCTCGTTTATTTTCACAGGTCTGAAGTCAAAGAAGGTAAAAAAAATCATATATTTAATTACTAAAGAATACATGATACCTGTCGCGATGCCATTTTTAAATTAAATCAATATTATCGTTATACAAAGGCTCTGTTTGGCAAAACTAGCTAAAAGCTACGAGATTATAGCTGAAAGCTGTGAAATTGTAGCTGAAAGCTGTTAGCTGTGTAGCTAGCTGATTGACTAGAGCTGTTTGGCAAAAGTAGTTGTACAACTAGCGTAAATTTGTTAAATGACTAAAAAAGACATGTAATATTATTGATATAAAATTAGAATTATTAGGGGCAAAAACGAAAGAAAAAAATTGGCAGCTCCTTCCCAAAGACAAACGCTACTTGAGATAGCTTTCCAAAAGCTACTTGCAAAAGACACAATCTCTAAAATAATCTCCTCCTATTTTTGGTCACGAAAGAGCTCTACTAGCTTATTGACCAAGTCAATAAGACACAAGCTCTTAGATAAGACACTTTTTTTGGTTGCCAAACAGTGCCAAAGTGTTTTGCCCATGTTCGTACGGATGTGTTTGGTTTCTATATCCAATTTCTTTGTTATCTATAAGTTTCTTTTTCAGTTATGCCTGTGCTTCTGAAAATTTATTTCTTTGAGCTGTTGCTCCTTCAAAATTGGATAAATTGACCGGGTGTTTTTCCCCTTATATAGGAAATACAAAATAAGGGTGTGCATGTCTTTTATTTCAAAATTTAAAACTTAAATTAGATGACTTATTTAAAAGAGCTGAAGAGAAGTCACTACGAACTAAGCAATACATTGAGTTAAATCTTACAACATGAACCAATCAAGTAGAACATTGTAATTAGATAAGTATAAGGGTTTAAAATATTCATACAATAATCTTAAGAATACGAATACTTATTTTTAGAATAATTTTAAGAACCTATTAGAATTTCAATCTAATTATTAGAAAATATTGGATAAACCAATAAATAAATAACAAAAAAATTGATCCATTAATCAATAATATTTTAAGAAGAAGACTAATCCATCAATTTTAAATATAATGTGACAAATGTATAATTTTACATATATGGTTCTAGGTAGGGGTGTGCAACGGTCGGTTCGGTTCGGTTTTTACCAAAATTTGAACAACCGAACCGAACCGTTTATAAATCAAAACCGAACCGGACTGTTGTAAATCGGTTCGGTGCGGTTCGGTTCGGTTTGTTCGGTTCTAACTTCATCAAACTTCTTATCAAACAACAAACTGTGTTAAAGAAAAAAAGATATCAACAAAGTAGGAGATTATGAAGCATTAAACACTGATATAATGATATTGTTTACAACTCATAATGATTCAAAAAATAAGTTTAGGGTTTGAGTCTTTGACTCTTTGGGGACGGGTCGAGAATGGGTAGTAGTTTGAGATCAGAATGAGTAGTATTGCACTATATTCGGTCGGTTCGGGTCGGTTCGGGTTGAAAAGTTTTCAAACCGACCCGAACCACACCACTCATAAAACTGATTTTTTCGGATCGGTTCGGGTCGGTTCGGTCGGTTTTTTCGGTTTGGACCGAACCATGCTCAGCCCTAGTTCTAGGATAGTTTTAGAAAAAAACCCTCAACTATGGCGAATGTCTCATGAAACCCCCCTCAAAATTCGCGCATATTATAGTTAACCTGACCAACTTTAAAAATTAGAGAAAACTCCCCTCAGCTATGGGGCGTCTCACAAAACCGTCAAATCTTTCACACTTTTCTCACCAAAACCAACCCCCTCCTCTCGACGTCATTTTAAAATGTAAAATAACTAAAATACCATTTTGAAAATCAATGCATTCAGTTACAAAAGAACGCCAACTGGGAAAAAAATGCTAATCTTTCAGATTTCTCGAATAGATAGCAGTTTGGGTTTGGTACCTTCATCTGCTCAAAGGAGGTGTTTGTGCCTAACAGCACAAAATAGAACCAGAATAATAAGAGGGCAGGGTAACAAAAAGAATTACTTGAAGAGCGTTAGGCTATGGAAGACTTATTGATGTATAAGAATACGGCAGTGATCTGGATAAACTCTAGACTATCTTTGATCTGGATAAACTCTAGATTATCTTTTAAAGGGTAGATGATCATTCTTTTTTGGTTCACGTATATATCAGCGAATATTCTTCTTTATTTATTTAGAGAACTGTCATGAGAAGATGGAGCTCTATTGGAAAGTAATGAGATGTTTCTTTGCGTAAAAGTCAAACCTTAGGCCATTACTGCATTATTGAAATCAAATAGCTATGTACATATTGGTTAAGTAAGTAGATTCATGTTTATTCACATATAATATCATGTATTTTTTATCATTATCCTTCTACTCCTATTAGAGAATTCTTTTATCCATACCCAATAATCAGTATGGATATTGCTATGTGTTTATTTTCTTAAAATTGTTTTTCAGCGTGAACTTTGATCAATTGCTTTGTTCACTTGGACACTATTTTTTGGGGACAAAAGATCCCATGTGAAGTATTGGCCAAGAAGCATGAGAACTCAATTTGGCCAAGAAGCATGAGAACTCAATTAACCAAGAAGCAAGAACCCTAGCTAATTTGGAGGGGAAAAAGTCTCAAATGTTGATTTAAGCTTGTTTGACACATTAACCCTCAATTGCGTTAACAAAAATGAATTACTTTTGATTCGGGGGCTATTGAGACAACAAAATTGACTGTTGAGGGTTGCTTTGGCAAAATAAAAAACGTAGGGACTTATTAGAATAGATGGTGAAATGTTAAGGTCTCTTTAGACTTAACTGTCGGATTATAGGGATGACATCACAATTGGGGGGCAAAAAAAAAAGACCATTTGCTGGAGAGAGAGAGAGAGAGAGAGAGAGAGAGGGATCATCGTTTAATTGGGGAATTTAGTGGAGCGTGGGTATTTCGGTATTTACTCTGCCATGTTTAGGTTATACCTAAACATGGTCGAGTGTTTTCGAACAAAAACAATAATAGATGGACTAATATCAACATATTGATGTCATTTCAAGGACTAATATCAAAATATAAAAACGTGAAGACTAATATCAAAAAAGTGATGATGTAAGTAAGGAACTAAGACGGAGAAAACTCTTTTTGCCAAAAATCAACTTCCGCTATAGATCACTTCCTCCCTGTTTTCTTAACGGATCCATTTTCCAATATTAAACCCGATCCGGACCCGAAACCCTGCACTCTAGTTACCAAAGGCACCGCTCACGAGTCACCGCCGTCAAGCTCTTCGATATTTCGCTACGATGACGTCTCTCTCTCTCTCTCTTCGTCCGAGCCCCCAGAACCCCATTAAAACCCTTCGCAAAACCTCACTCCTCTCTCCATTCTCTCATCCCTCGAATCTTCTCATGCCCAAAAACAGCAGCTCCTCTTCAATCTCGCCGATTTCAGCGCGATCGAATTCAATCACGAACGCTCGATCTCAGCGGCCGCCATCGCGATGAGATTGTTCAGCTTGCAAAGGGGTCGAGGTTCAATTGCCTTTCAGAGACTCACCTCGATCTCACGGTTGATGGGCTCAAGTTGAAGGCTAAGGGGAAGGTAAATTCTCCAAGAGTGGTAAGAAAATTGGGAGGGTTTTGCTCTGTGCAATATAGCCCACCAATAATGGTTCGATTTTAGACATTTATTCGTACGTATCAAACATGCACGCACAAGGACTTTCCAATCCAAACGGTAAGCTTGAAAGAAAAAGAGATCTGTAGTCCTAATTAAAGGGACCATATATATATAGCTAGAACGTAATCAAATCATCTAAAGTAATGAATATTCGCATAATACTCATATATATTAACAAGAAGGAAAAAAAAAATTATATACTCTTCTGATCATCTTATTCATATAACAAATTTAAAGAATCACAATTAATCAATAGCAAAGCAGATGCCTAGAAAGAAAGAAAGGAATCAAAATACACGCAGCTAGACAGGGTCATGTACAGTACTGTAATTAATAATTACACCTACACGCACATATATATTAATTCAAAGGTATACATACATACGTACACAACAAGATCATCAATCTAATTAATAATGAAGTATCAATATATGTATTCAATGTTTCTGGGTGGTAGTCTTCTTCTGCAGCTGGCACTTGTCCTTGATCCAATGGAAGCCCATCGTCGTCCCCGCCTTCACCTTCTTCAGGCCTGTCGCCGCCACCTCCTTGGTCTTCTCGACCCCGCTCTTCTTGCCATGCCCGATGTCCCTGGTCTCCGGCCTTATCATCGGATCCGGGTTGCTGTAATCCCACTGGTCGGCCCAAGAAGTCCCAAACGAATTGCTCCGTTCCATATTAATTAGCTAGCTAGCTATTAAGCAGGAAATTAAGGAGGGAATTCTTATTCTTCGGAGATTATATATACTGAGATTAATCTGACAGGGGCCAAAAAAAGAAGAAGAATTGAAGAAGCCAAACTGTATATATTAAATGTGGATGATTCGATCGTCTCTTCGAAAGAAAGGGAGGGAGGGCCTTCTCAATATATACAGAAAGAGAGAGAGAGAGAGCGCGTGGGAGGCTGGGGGCCGGTGAGGGGCATCAAATTAATTATTATAAAGTATTAAAGTATAAACAACAAGGCAAAGCGGTGTTTTCACGTGAGTAATTACGAACTTGCCCACGTCGGTCGGTTCCACGAAGACGAGAAACATTAAACTGGCAGGGAGCGAGCATAGGCCAGGATGGATGAATTCATCCGAGTCAACGATTTGGACCGTCCTCGTAAATACGTGGAAGTGGAAGGCTGATTTAATCAAGCCGCGTTAGGAGCAGCGTGCCTCTTTTGGCTTTGGGCTATAATTAATTGTTTCTGGAAGTTCAAGACTTTGAGAGGGTTGGAGGTCGGATCAGCGGTCTCTCTACTCTGGAAGAACCAAAACCTATCTTTTGTTTTGGTGGGATGGGTTTCCTAGTTTGCACGCATCGTTGGCTTTTTTTGGTAGAAGAAATTTTCAAAATCGTCTCAACAGAATTTTTTTTTAAGAAATAGATCATATTCACTTTTAATTATAAAAATCGACCCACTTTGAGTTAATTACGGTACTAATTAGTCAGATTTGCTAACCCCGACTAATTAGTAGCCTAATTACAAGCGGGGTCAAGAAGCGGGGAAGGTTTGCGGCTGTTAATTGGGCTACTAAGTAGTCAGGGTTTGCAACCCGGACTAATTAGTACCGTAATTAACTCAAAGTGGGTCGATTTCTATAATTAAAAATGAATTGGGTAGATTTCTTTTAAAAAAATTTTCTGTTGGGACTATT
This sequence comes from Asparagus officinalis, assembly GCF_001876935.1. Lineage (NCBI taxonomy): Eukaryota > Viridiplantae > Streptophyta > Magnoliopsida > Asparagales > Asparagaceae > Asparagus > Asparagus officinalis. The sequence continues at coordinate 68,051,787 of NC_033802.1, forward strand.
TTGAAAATTTCTTCTTTTTTCGTACCACAAACAAAAAAAAAAAAAAAAAAAAGAGACGGATAGATCTAGATAGATACAAGTCAGAGCTCGTTATCGAAAACTATAGATAATTAGGAAGTGGGTGGGCTTTCATCAGCCGTGACTACTATTGTTTGAATATCTCGTTAGTTAAGCTGCATCTTCTGGAATCAAACATCCCAGTCTCCAACCACTGAAACGGTCCGCGTACGCAAAGCCCGTCGTTTCTTTTTTGAGCAAATAACACAAAACATTTTAGTACGTCCGTTCCGTAGAGTAATCGAACACGTAGTTAATTAAGGACAGTTTCCCCTTTCAAAGGATTTAGATACGACCGGGTTCGGGTCAAGGCGGCTCCCTAAATGGTGTTACCCGTATTGACTCGTTATTATAATTAGGGGTGGTTATTATTGTTATTTGATACAGCACTTGAATTGGTCAGATCTTCTGCTGGGTATAGAGTTTATCCTCTTTTAGGAGGATTCTCCAATGTAGCGCCCATAAAATATTTGAGGCTAAGATGATGCTCGCTAACATTTTCTAGAAGAGATTAAAATTAAAAAAAAAATAAAAATAAAAAAAGGCTCGGCATGCACTCGTGTAGATATTTCGAATATGGTCACAAGTATCCTATAGAACATGGAAAAATAAGTAGCCACAACCCTGTAATAAACGTAACATGTAGAACGAGATAAGGAGCACGCGGTATCGAAATAGAACATGAATGATAAGTAAAATACACCTCATCGTATTCTACGAAATAATTGCCATAACTATTATTTGTATGCCTATCTGTGTTATCGAGTTTCACCGTTTATCAAATTCGACTCATCTTTTCTACTACGTCCAAATCCATAATCTAGTAAACAAAAGTAAAAGCATCCTGTACAGTGCACTAAAGATGCTTCACTCCTTGCATATAAAAATAAATGTTTCAAATAAATTTTGCCTCTAGGATTCTGAACAAGATACAGCCATCATTATAACTCAACCGCAATGCCAAATGTTACATGTCATTAGCGACACACTCTATGCAAAAATGTCACCTTCCGAAGTCCCAAGCTCATCGACGTTTATATATACAAGGTTTCAACTCCGGCCATTCAATGTTCTTCACTTTTGAAGCCGCTTCCTGCAACATAGATAACATGAGATGTACTATGACTGAACCCTCAAAACTTTTTTCATTTATTAAGTCAAAAATGAAAAGATTTCATTTGGCAGGAAGTAGTTCATACGTTCACCTTTTTCTTAAAGTAGAAAAGAACAAACATTTTGTTTGTAAAGTCCTGAAAATTATAGACAGGGAAGTATGAGCATTCAATGATAAACCATAACAGATGCACAAAATCAGACCTCATAGCTCGCAAGATACTCAAGGACACCTTTTAAAAAAAGCAGAATGCATAAAGAAGCCGATAAGTAGGCTTACCTTAGAAACCAAGCTAAAGCCAAGATTCTTGACAGCTATGGTAAATTTCTCAGGATCAGCTCCTCCATTGTTCGGATCAAACCTGCTTCTTACTTCAGCTATCAATAACCAGCCACTGCACAATAACAATGTAAATGATGTTAAGAGCATATAATGACATATATAAGCGGTAATATATTAGAAAAAAAATTGTAACAAGCTAAAAGTAATTTGCAAACCATGGCTTAAGAACCCTGCTTGCTTCCTGCAAGTAGCTAGGGAAGTTTGTGCCCATTAGTGAAAGACAAAAGACAGCAACATCCACTGAACCAGAGTCCAAAGGTGTCTGCACAAAGAAAAGATAAGCAGAGATTAAAGTCTGTGCCGACCGTAAATTCACATCAAATGTTAATCAGTAGTACTCAAGATTTTACCATGAATATGTCTTACTCTCTCAAAAATTATGAAATGAAAAGTCAGTGTCAGATGTGGAGATTAGTGATTTGAAAGAACTAAACAGCCACAACATTGAGAAGAATTATGAAATCATCTCCCTAGTTTCAAGAAGAACAGGCGCAATTGTATTTTAGTGGCAGGAAAGGAAGATATGGGAAGATCTAGGAATATCAAAAAAATGGAAAAATCAAGAAGTAGAGAATAAACAGAACTTTGTTGAATTCAACATGCATCCATATGAAGAGGCCTGGAAAACTCTGCACCCAGGCAGCAGCTTTTTTTCACAGTTACGCTTTGTATAATGTTAGCACTTTGCAGATGCTGAAGCATGGAACAATATCTTAATTTATGATTACATATACTTCTTAAATTCAATTGTTAATTTTTAATGTTTCTATAAAGTCCCGTCGTCTTGCTTACAGTCTTAAAATCCTTCAGTTCCAGCAGCGGCCAAATTCAGGAGGAAGAATGGCATAGGCAGCTGACAGCCAGGTCATAACGTTGATGGATCTCTACGAAATGAAGCATCACAGCGTATCCACTTGGGGTCAGTATTTGGTTATGCAGCATGCATACGCAGATACCATTACTTTTCCTCCACAAGCACATAGGTATACATACACATGGACACATATGTAGAGTCTGACAGATACCGACTTACATATCAACATGGTTCCCTTAGTAAGTTAATCAGAATTATAAAGATAAGTCTTACTACGTTAACTAAAAAACCCAAAGATATGAGAATGAAATAGTTAAAAGGAGTCAAGGAATAATTGCATCTAAAACGGACATGTTGCAACATTGAAAGAAAAATAATGACATAAACACGGATTATCAATTAACTATAATACATACTAACCATAAAAAAGACCATCAATGAAATTTGTAGAAAATAATACAGAAAAATTATAGCCGCTAGAAGAAAAAAAATTAACTTGCATACCTATAAGTAAAATAAAAAGATCATAATCAAGAGGAAATGATTTCAGATAAAACTAAACCCGTTTATCGGGAACTCAGTAGAGAGGGGCTACTTACATGAGACATATCGCAGGCAATAACTGATGGATCATTTGAGACAAGATCCATAGAGTATACTTTATTTTTGACATTTCTTGCAAGGTGTGCATTCCCTAAGATCAATACGGAGTTAGTTAACATGACATTTCTATAAAAAGACAGCTCGATATTCTCAACTATAATTCTTGATGTAGATATTCCTGATAAGATTATACAAATGCAAAATGCTCCACGGCGAAACTAGTGCAGCATTAGTTTCTACTCTCACCACAGCCAAAATCAGCTACCACCAAAGAAGAATTGCGGCTCTTCAGCCATTTAATGATAATATTGACTGGTTGCTCTGGCCAGCGTGACATTTGCTCTTGATAACCTGCGTGATACTAAGAAAAAATAATCAACTGTAATGGCACCCACAAAGAACATTAACAACCATACTATTCCAAATTATACAATGGATATGCCTGCTACTAGTTATAGCTACACAAGGAATAACATTATATATCTAATAACCCATCTATTGTATAGTATGGAAGCAGTTCAAACAAGCCAACAAAGCACCAATAATACTTCACAAATAGGAAAAGACAAATATAAGAACATTTAAAAAAGAGTGCGACTAGATGAGTATACCAGATGGTTCCGGTCTTGCTCCATGTTTTGATATTTGTACAAACAAAACATGTTGCTAAGCTTGCGTCAAAGTATACAGTTATTCAAGATCACGGTACATGCCATGAAACAAGGAAAAAATGGATTTGAATTTCAAGTCTACAGCAAATTGAAGAACAGAGGCTTAATAGGGACTTCATCAGTCTTTAGTTTGGAGGATTAAACAAAATAAACCCACCTTGAAGAATTCAGAGTTCCATACAGGAACGGTACAGGCTCAAAAACCACCCAAGAACTACCGTTTTTTGGGAAAGCTTAGGGGATTCTGGACATAACGCAGCACTGTACAAGGTTTCCAGATAGGTGGCATATTCTCCAGTGAACTGTTTATTATGAATATTTTTCATTGTTTTCTTATTTTCTTTTCTATTTTACATTGCATATGGAAATATCTGGAATCCCCACAATGACGCCTGATACTTGTGTATCTCACCTGAGACCTCAAATTCAAGATCTAATTTAGCACATTTTTCTTTTTGCTTTTCTGTTAAGCTGCTGAAATTCTTTCTATTTTAACCTAATAGTAAGAACTGATAGTAATGAAGGAAAAGAACAAGGATTTGCAACATTAAGAACTAGAAGGGTACATAATGCTGCTGAAGCAGATAAAATCATAATGAATAGGGAAACAGGAAGGAATGTGCAAAACATGTACGAAAACTGACGAATTTTTACCCTGAAACTTGGAGGAAAATGAGGAAACGGAACAGCTGTGAGGTCACCAGACAGTGGAGCCTAGCAGTCACTTATGACGAAGGATCATGCAAGTGGTAAAGTGGAAACCAAAGACTTTTAATACGCAAAATTCAAGTGATTGTCATTGTATAAGAAGAGTCATCATTCTTTGATGTAAGAATCTAGTCTATTCCAAGTCACATGCCATTAACCGGAAAGGAATACAAATTTCTCTACTTTTCTCGTTACATTATCATTTGACTACCTAGTCTGCTTTGCAGCTTCTTAAGAATAAACCACAGCCAACAACTAACAAGCTATTTAACACAATGGAAAGAAACAATGATTTCTATACAAAGAAGACGCAAGCAAAGTTAAGTCTTAGACAAGCAAATGAGAACAATATAGACAGTAGGTGACACCGTTCATATATCCACAAATCTAACTTGTAAGCCGCAAACCTAATATCATAAACAGTGCAAAAAATCATTCTTTGATGATATATGCCATGCCTTAGTCTACGCAAAAAATAGTAAATAAAGCTGCAGAATTACCACATCAAATAGTTGAGGATCGTCCTTGAATAAGTTGAATGCATCCTTTCCGCTGAGAAAAAAGAGAGGAGATCAGGGAAAGGAAAAAGATACCCAAGGGCAAGAAACTAGATTTAATGTAACTGTTCTCAATGCCAAAAGAATAGTGATAAAACGCAGAGCCCAAGTTAAATTTTTATTTGTTCTTTTGTGAATGTCACTACAATATGGAGAAACCAAAATTTACAGTTCTATCTAGAGGAAATTCAACCTCGGACACAGATACGCATTATAATAGGAACACAATAGTCACGACCCTGATTAAGAATGAACTAACTGGTAAATATTCAAATCTCGACCACTAACAGCCTTAAAATTCGCTTCCCTCCATCATGCTATAATCCACGACAGTACGTACACTAAAAACAAAAGAGTTTACCTTCCTTCTCACATTGCCTTTCTGTCTGCACCAATATCCAGATGATTTCGGATTTGAGAGGGCAATAAAGCAGCAATATTGATCTGCTAACAGTTTAGATGAAAGCTCCTAGCATCATAGAGATCACAGGCATGCTTATTTTGCCATATTCATATTACTATATCGAACAAGGTTGCACAGACTTGAACTACTCGCACAAATTTTTAACAATGTCTTGTTTTATTTTTGGCTACCACGACATAAGCATTGTCATGAGAATTTGAAGCAGATTTTTTTTTTAAATCAAACTTGAAGGTGCGGAGTAAATAAAACAAAAAGTTTAAGTTTACGCACAAAAAATCCGAAGGGATTGCAACTCTGGCTATTTATAATAACACGTGGAGAAGAGAAGGAGAACGCACCTGCAAGTGTAGAGCTTCTCATTTAACATTCTGAAATGGCCACCGGACAACCTCACTCGCATCTGCAAATTTATGGAATCGCGTCAACGAAAGCGGTCCTAAAGAGAAGGAAAACACAGCAGTTTCGTGCCGTAGAATTTAGTTTATCACGTACCTTATCGAGGAAGGTTGAAGGCTTGTTAGTGGATTTGGAAGCAGCGGAAGCAGCGGAGGAGGAGGAGGAGGAAGGTTCTTGGAACTTTCTGCGTTTGGGGTTTTTATTAGGGTTCGTGGTTCTATCCGCTGCTGCCCCCTCCTCCTCTGA
>NC_033802.1:68057728-68078307 GCF_001876935.1 Asparagus officinalis
CGGTTTCGCAGGGGTTTTTCTGAGAGTGGGGATGGCTTTTGGCCGGGGATGTTAACGGGCTGCGGGCGGGTAGTAAAACCTCTATGAGGGGTCCTGGGTCGGATTCTGCTTCTCCCGATTGGGTCTGGACCCGGTCAATGTTAAATAAGGTTAATTTCACACAACCCCCCTCTGAACTTTGTGTATCTCACCTAGCCCTCCCGAAATTTAGGTTGATTGTGTCCCGCCACAGCACTGCTAAACTTTAACTTTTTCTCGCCACACCTCCACTTGTAATTTGCAAATAGCGTAAATACTCCTAAGGGGGGGAGAGAGAAATCCTAAATTTTGTCAACTATCACTTACAGGCAACATGCCCCTCCCATAATTTTTGGATTTTTTCTGTCCCATGGAAATTTAATTTTATTTGTCTGTCCCATGGAAATTTAATTTTCTTTGCAAATTATATGTAGGAGGGGGTACGGCGAGAAAATTTCGATACTCAATGGGTTTTTGAGACACACCAAAGTTCGGGGGGATTAAAAATAATTCCACCTCATCAAAAGAAATCTTTTTAAATCCAAATAGAAAATCATCTACACCCAAGTTTCCTTATATGGCGAAATTATGTAGCTTTTGCGCTAACTGCTTTTCAACCAAACACTGAATTTACATTGGGAATACATTTCCTACAATATAATTGGATATAACCAAACAATAACTTTGAAGTTGATTTACAGCAACAAATGCTACATGCAATATTTGTTGCAATTTATTTTTACAGCAAACCAATCAGCCCCTAAATACTAGGATTTTCCCCCCATACTGGTCATTTACATCTTTGATAATTTGGAATTAGCCCTCAAATCATTGAAATCGTTATTGAATCCCCCGAAATCCTGCCAGTCATTTCAAATTAGCCCCTGTAGTTTGTTACCGTTTGATTTGAAAGGAATATTCCATTTAACTTAACCTTTTTCATGGGTTTCCGATTGAATCCCTCAAAGCGTAGCTTGTTACCCGCTTGTCATTATCACATGTGTAATATTTTTTTATTTTACTTTTTAAATTCCTTTCTTTAATGTTTTTGGCATTTGAAGGGAGGAGTCGAGGGTAGAAATATATCTAATGAGATTAGAAGTACTTAATAGCAATTTCATTGATTTGAGGGACTAATTTCAAAATATTGAAGATTTAAGGGGCCAATATCGATAAAAATTCTAAATACCAATGTTAGATAGCATCTGAAGTCGTGCATCCTTGATAGAAAACCCGTTATCATTATCATTGTTATTATCATTATTAAGGGTTTTCTCCGTCAGAATGAAACCTCTAAAATATACTTATTAAACATTGATGGAGCATAAGAACATGGTTAATTATTAGACATTCATCTCCCTGACGATAAATTGCTTGTCTGACTACGTACACTAATCAACCACATACTGGACGAAAAAGAGCTAGATTTTTTCCAACAAAAAGGTCTACCGGTGATCGGGATCGGGTGCGTGTAGCCCGTTTGGGCCCGGTTAAACGGATTGGATTCTGGTCGAGCTCATACTGATCGGATGGAATTGACCGGCCTCACCTGTTCGGTTGTTCTACGACCCTTTCCTCATCCACTAGCTCCTACTGGGACTGCGCGCGTCCTAGACAAGCGCATCCGATCCTCTTAATTGGATCCCGAGCGCGAGCGCGCACACGCACACGCACACGCAATTGAATTTTGTGCGTCCGTCCGTAACTAATCCTCTTCAATTCTCATCTACTCCATCGCCCTACCCACATTTTTCGGTATGGCGGGCGGCTAGCATTAATATCGATCCAGATTCCAGTCCGATCAAGCTAATCCCGTGCTCGGTGCCTAACAGCAAACTTACAATATTAGCGTGTATGTATAGGAAGGAGGAGCCCTGCCAACAGCAACTAAAAATATGAGTTCATGTAATAAGTGGTTAACTATTTTGGAGAGGAGGGCCTTTTTGCAATTTACGCTCGCCCACCGTTCGAGGATTGGTGCCCACACCAAGCATGGTCATGCATTCAATGAGTCAACGATATCTTAGTAAGGCAACAATTGCTCCCACTCATATACGCTAGTTAGTTTCCTCTATAAATCTCCCTCTTCATCTCCTCGAATCATGCACAGCAACAAAATAGAAACATGGCCCCCGTTTCAGTTACCGAAGAGGAGAATGTAAACGGAGACGGAGAAGAGAAACGCGTTGAGGAGGTGACGGAGAAGCCTCAGGTGGCCAAAGTTGGAGAGGAGGATGCCGAGAAAATGTCGAAGGATGAGAAGGTCGTCGATGTGGAGGAAGAGATCGAGGAAGGAGGGGATCACGGGGTTGAAGAGAAGAAGGGTGGGGTTGAGGAGGAGGAGAACGTGGAGATGGATGTCGAACCGAAGACTGGAGTTTCTTTCCCTGTCAAGCTGGCTGATGGCAAGCAGCTTATGGCGCTTGGAGTCAGAAGGAAGAAAGTAATCGCCCTCAGTATCAACATCTACGCCTTCGGTAATTATACCGTTTAGACACTTGCGCCTGTATTAGCTTCTCCTATGTCTGCTTTGATCCGCACGCTACTAAATTAACAAGCATTGATGATGATTTTTCCCCCCGTGTGGATGGGAATTATTACATTGAAGCTACCTGTCAGTGAATAAAATAATTAATTCCAGCTACAAGCTTTTTAATTAATAAGTAGTAACATAAACATGAGAAGGGGGTTCAGATCACAGAAAATTTATTAACAAATCCAAATTTCGTTGGCTTTGATTTCTGGGTTCCAATTTTATATGCTGATAATTTTCCTCAAAAAAAGTTTTTTTTTCTATACGCTGATAATGCCCTAGAAGAATCAGTTGTAGAGCAGCCATGATGCATAATTATATTGTTGACCGCCTAGTTATCATGAATCACCGGATCTCCAAGAGTCCCGAGTCATGAGATCCAGAGTTCAGTTGAAACTAGTCATTTCGATCTCAACCTGAAGGCCAGATTTAAGTTGCAGTCCGAACCAGGTTCTGTTAGTTGAATAGACGCAGAGATCAAATCCACAGGAATTCAATGCTTGAGGTCTGTCTGATGAAAATGCACCTCTGTATGAATCATGATCTTCAATTTTGCTCAAACAAATTCGTCGCTTAATTAATAAGCACACTAAAACCAAGATTTGAGTACATCTAGCTTGCATTCTTACACAACAGATGCACAGTTGGACAAAAGTTCTGCAATAATGAAATATCTTCGCACATATTGATTATAACAATCGATAAGTGAATCTTCAAGTAGTTACTTACATGTCAATCTAGATCTAATGCTGCATTTGCTGTCGCAATCGATAAGTGAATCTTCAAGTAGATACTTACATGTCATTAATGTTGATCTAATGCTGCACTTGTTATCAACTTTTAGGGGTGTACGCTGATAATACTAAGTTGAAGGAGCTTCTCAAGACAAAATTTGGAAAGGCACCGTCAGAACCCACAAAGGAACTATACGAAACGGTGATTAACAGTGATATCGGGATGAAGGTAAGGCTGATCATCGTCTTCAAAGCCCTCACCATGAACATGGTCAGAAAGAACTTCAACGAAGGTCTAGGGGCATCCCTTAAAAAGCTCAAGGGAGGCCAAAAGGATGATGAACTCGTAAACAAGTAAGATCTCCTTAAAAACAAATTAGAATTAAAAACCATCCCTCGCAATAAATTTACTGGTTTATGTAATATAAAGCTTGTTCTCAATTGTCAACAGGGTAATGGGTGCTGCGAAAGATAGCATCAAACTGTCAGCAGGGTCGGTTATTGAGATAACCAGGCTCCCAGGATACATTCTTCAGATGAAAGGTAAGTGATCAAATGAAATAAGAAATCAAAGAAAACACATGTATGTATCTGGATCTGATAATAAACATGCCACTTAACTTGATCACGGGACTTTGAATGATGCAGTGAAGGATGAACAAATAAGCGAGGTTGAGAGCGAGCTACTCTGCAGAGCCTACTTTGACATGTATCTGGGAGATGACCCTTTTGATAAGGAGGCCAAAGAAATATTTGGAAAGTCACTGCTCAACCTTTTCTGATAAATTTCTGAACGATGTACTCGGCTCATGCTGTTGTGAGGCAATGTCAGAGGGATAAAAATGTCTGGATTGTGTTCCCAGACTTCACAGCCAACCTCTTGGTGGTGCCAAAGAGCATCTAATAATATAGATATGTTTGTCAAATTTTTACTGATTTCCAGAATATAAGCAGCATCCTATGCTCGTCAACTTATCTTAGGCACGCCTTGAGCAAAACCTGAGTGAATCAAGCTTTATGAGATCTTAAACATATGTAGAAATATTGTTTTGAGGTATGACTCTCATCTGAGGAACTGATTGTATCTGGTGCAACATGATAGGAAACTTATGAAGCTTGGACTAGTTAATCAAGTAGATGTGAAGCATACGGATAGAATGATACATTAACATCTCTCAGATATATATAAAAACAGTCTGAATTTGATTTTCGAACTGAAAATTGCAATTTAATTAACAATTAATTACGTGATCCCATTGATTTTTTCCCCCCAACAAGTAATGAAAAATGATCTGTTTTGACTATTTTTTGTCTAAATGAACAAAATCAAACTAGATTGCAAACCGGACCGAATCAAATCGGGTCGGTGCGCTTCAGTTTGATATTAGGCCTAAGCCTGTCAAACTGGAGCACTTTTAGCTAAAAAGGCAAGACTATAACCCCTTCAAACCTTGCAATCACCTCCTATGCGGCTATGCCTTGTTGAAGAGAGTTCGTCAAATCATCTGCTTTACAAACTAAAATTGAAGGTTTACCAGTTAAGATACATAAAAAATTTAGCATAAATTATTTATTCACCTAAAAAGAGCGTGAGTTTTAGGCAATTACATTGAGAGCGGTCGGCTTGGTTACTTCAATTTTGAATATTTCAAAACAGAACCGAACCGTTGAAATTCGATCGATTTGGTCAGTTTTGCGCCGAACGGTGCTCACCCCTAACAACAAGGAGGATCTTGACCAATTCCTGATATCCTTCTGCTCTGATGATTATCACGTCATCGTTTTGTTACGAGAAAAAAAAAAGAGAAAAAAAAAATTAAATTCATCACATCACAATTAATTAATAATATGGAAGGAGACGAGTCAATATAATCGAGGATTCCTTGGTAGCGAAGAAACCCCCCTCCATAAGGAAAAGGAAAAGAAAAACAAAAGGGCGAGCCCCCCAAATTAATTGATACATATTTAACCCCCCGCGGCTTATCTATCTTAATAATATCCCCTCCCCCCCTATTCGATCCTTCATCTAAAAGTCTCTCATCGATCGATCCGCTCGCTCGCTCGCTTTAGGGTTAGGGTTTGACCTCTCTCCAGCGGCTCACCGGTCCGATCCTCCCCTCCTTCTTCTCCAGCGCCGACGACATGGAGCATCAAGTCGAACAGCGCGATGTCGTCATCAAGGTCTCTTCTCTCCTCTTTCAATTTGATGGTCGATATGTGATTCAGGACCTTGTTTTTATTTTAGTTATCTCCGATGTGATTATCCGATACTGTGACTGGCCTTCATCCCGATTACTCAATCATAAATATACATGTCTCTGATCTAGATTCGGATGCATCGCCTGTGCTGGGTCTTTGCGAGTCGAAATTTTCGTATATAAATATGTATAGATTTCGTTAATAGTCCTTTACCGAAATAAAGTAGGTACCTTTTCTGTGTTCACTGTCTTGTTGGGGGCGATGAATTCTAAAGGGTTAGGGTTAGGGTTAGGGTTAGGGTTAGGGTTAACATATGGTGCATATTAATTACTGATCAGGGAGTGCCTATGAGCAATCACTTTCGTGTGATAGAATGCTTGGAAATTAAGAAACAACATGTTCAAGAAATGGGTAGCGGAAATGAGAATGTGACAAATTGATAGACTTAAGGGTTGAGATAAGAAATGGTTGCATTCTGCTTAAAAAATATGAAAATGATTGCATTATTGGCAGACAGAGTCGCTTCTATTTAGAAGAAAATGGGAGAATAATTTGAAATAGTTTGTTCATGTGCAACGGAGGCTTTTAAAAGTATCAATTAGAAGCAATAAGATTATAATTAATGGAGTAAGGAGAATCTCAGCTTAGTTGGAAGCTATTAAGAAAGATGTGGGAAGTCGGCAATGGTTAACTGAATGGAAGATATAAACCTTAACAGAATTGAATAAAGTTGTAGGACACATAGTTTACGTCAAAATTTGGGATAAAGGTTTCGTCGTTGTTTGTTGTAGCAATAAAACTAGGTTTCTACTTATATTTATTTATTTATTATTCTCCGTGTGTGTACATAAAATACATATAAATCATTCATTGCTATACTGAAACATGTCGACCAAGGGAAAATGCCAATTGCTTAGGGCAAGGATTATGACACTCTTATGTTATCCTATATGCTCACCATGCTTTTGCATTCCGGTGTTGGTATGGGTCTGGGGAGCTATTTTTTGACTTCCCTTCGTGATCTGGGCTCTTGAAATTTTACATGCTGCTGCAGAAATGTATCCTTTTTCTCTTTAAATGTATATCTAGTTATCCATCTACAGATCATCTGATAGGTATATCTTAACTCGTACATGCTCTTTCCTTAATTATAGGGGCTGTTGTGTTATCTGCTCTCTTTTGAGCTTGTTGTCTTCCTTTGGCCATGTATACCCTTTTTTGGTGTTTTAGTTTCTTTCATTTTTTTACGTGACCATTTTTATCATTAGCCAAGCATTTCATTCTTGAAACACCATTGCTATATCTACTAAAGAGAACTAAGCAAATATTTGTAACCAGCTACGTGCCCATTCTATGAAATATGACAGGTGAGTTCATGGGTAAGTTGGTTTGTGTTTTGGACTTCAGCTTAGTCTTGTACATACCACCAAGAATCTTAGATCTCTTGTTCATTTGTATGTCAAAGATATTGCTCTTTGTTATGGAATTGTTCGAAGCATTCTGTTTAATGTCAGTTACCTAGTTGAGTCCCTAGTTGAGTCATTCTAGCTTTTGTGGGCTGTGGCAATTTTTATCTTCAGCCTAACCTGTGACATGCATCTAGTATCTTTTTTTCATTTCATTGAATTTTCAGGTAAAATATGGTGATACTCTTAGGCGAATTGGTGCATATGTTCACGGGCATACCATGGATCACAATATGAGCAGACTTAGAGCCAAGATAGTCGGTCTTTTCAAGTTCAACCATGAAGCTGAGCTCTTGCTGACGTATATTGATGAAGATGGCGACACAGTCACACTAGATGATGATGATGAGCTTCGTGATGCTGTGATCAGTCAGCGCTTAAATCCTCTCAGGATAAACGTTCAGTTCAAATCTGCTGATAGTTCTGAAGCAAGATCAGAGACTTCATCTCGTGCTAAGGCCCCACAGAGTGAAACTCCTCCCACTCTTGATGAACACGTGAAATCCATACAGGACCCATTGTTAGGTTTGATTTCAAATCTGGTCAGCATTGTGCAGAAAAGCGTACCATCTTCACCGGCTTATAGTTCTGATCCAAAGTCGGATAAATCATCTCATGCTAAGGCCCCACAGAATGGAACTCATCCCATTGTTGATGGAGAACCAAAGTCCATTCAGGACCCATTTATGGATGTGATTCATAATCTGGTCAACAATGTACAGAAAAGTGTACCATCTTCACAGGCTTATATTCAGAAAGTTGATGAACTAATGAAATCAGAGCCAATTAGAAGTGTAATGGCAAATGTTGCCCAGGATCTGAAGAAAACTACATCACTCTCACCTGTACTCGACCAAATTATGGAGCAAGTCTCTAATTTGGCATTATCTAAAGCTGGGGAAACGTCTGGTCCCACTGATGAGTCCTCAATTGGACCTGGTGGAGCTTCAACTCATCAAATGGCTTCAAGTGAGCAGATTCAGGAAACCACTGAATTACCAAGTAACGGTGCAAGTTCTGTCTGTGCAGCTCCAAAGCAGAATACATCTTGTGACATGACGCAGGTTGCAGGGGATACAATAACTTCTGTAGGTCCTAATGGAAATATTCGTAGAGATACAACTTCATCATTGTATCCTTTTGATGATTTACTGGCCTCAATTTTGACTGCTAATAAAAGCTCTGAGCATGACCAAGAAGTTGGTGATTCAATTCTCAATGGAAAGTCTGCTGCACCTACCGCCCAAGGCTTCCAACCTGGCAATCAGACTCCCGTTGATTTAGAAAATCTTTGGAATTCTGCGCGATATTGTCCAGCGTGATAACAGCAAAATGCAGTCTCCAGTGGAGGCTCATGCATCCTTCCCCTCACAAACTGGTTTCAGTTCCCACATTGAAGTCCCAGTGAGCAGGGAGACAGGGTCACCTCCAACTGATGTTTTCCCGAAGCTAGGTCAAGGGATGGTATCACATTCTTATAGAAGATCTTATGCGAACAATGAGAACATACCACGTACTTTCCACAAGGGGGTTCAGTGTGATGGCTGTGGAATGCATCCTATTGTAGGCCCAAGATTTAAGTCCAATGTGTAAGAAATTGCAAGATGCTGATCTCTATTTTGTGTGTACATCTTTGTAGTCATCTCTTAATTTTGTTGGTAACATTACTTTTTTTTTTACTTCTTGCAGGAAGGATGATTACGATTTATGTAACATTTGTTTTGCTCAGATGGGCAATGAAACTGAATATACAAGAATTGATCATGCTTCTCGCCGTGCACCCAGACTGTTAAAACCCGGAATATTAAAGGACTTCCACAATCATGTATGATGTCAATATTATCTCGACATTGCATCTTTATGATTTCTCACTTTACCTGTTTCTACATATTATGAAACTTGCTTATAATATTATTTTTTTAATGCCAGCATTCAAAATGTCGGTTCCCATCAGTAAATGTGCTTCGGGCCAGTGGTGCAAGACCAAGTAGAGCTAAGCTGGAAAGTCGTTTTGTCCAAGATGTCACTGTCTTGGATGGAACAGTGATGCCTCCTTCAACTCGTTTTACCAAGATATGGCGGTTGCATAACAATGGCACTCTTGCATGGCCCTTTGGCACTCAGCTTGTGTGGGTTGGTGGTGATCAATTTGGCGACAGAGTTTCCTCTACTTTAGAGGTGACAAACTGTTATTCCTTATATTTGGAAGTTTGTTATTTGTATTAGTATTAACCAACCTTATGTGAACTTCCGCAGATTCCAGCTAACGGCTTTCCTGTTGACAAGGAGCTTGATATTGCAGTTGATTTTACTGCACCTTCAAGGCCAGGTCGCTATGTTTCATACTGGAGAATGGCATCACTTTCTGGCCAGCAGTTTGGACAGCGAGTTTGGGTCCTTATCCAGGTCTGGACTTTCCAGGGATTTAAAATACTGCTATATATTTTACGTTCTGGTTACATAATTACATTCATCACTAATTTCTTACCTCCGTACTGAGTCTATAGGTGGATTACTCCAGCCCAAATTCCGCTGCTGGTAGTAATGTACAGCCTGCCTTCAACTTGAACCTGCCGCCTGATAGCATCAGTCAGAATCTGATCATTGATGTCAATGCTGAACCTCTCGACAGTGGGTTACCAGAACCAAGTGTCACGACCACAACTGAGGAGCCGGTTAAGCCAGTGGCGGAGAGCGTCATTGTGGGGGAGGCTGTTCAAGTGGTTGGTGGTTTGCTAGATGCTGGCAATGTTGAGCATCATCAATCCACTCCAGCAGCTGCTGTTCCCCCGGTTGCATCCTATCCTTTGATCAACTTGCAGGAAATGCTTCCAATGGTTGATGAGTTTCCAGTCACAGAGTCTGCGGCCACTGCTGATGGCAACCCCGTGGAGCAAACCCTGCTGAAGGAGTTGGAAGATATGGGCTTCAAGGAGATTAACTTGAACAAGGAGATTCTCAGGCTCAACGAATATAATCTGGAGCAGTCTGTTGATGACCTCTGCGGTTTCGCAGAATGGGATCCACTTCTCTGCGAGCTGCAGGAAATGGTAAACTTCAATACGTTGACTCCTCCAATTTCTTTTCCTGCTGTCTTGACAATTAGAGGCACTGATCGGTTAAGAGCTTTTGCAGGGATTCAACAACAGGGAGATGAACAAGAAAGCGCTGATAAAGAATGGGGGAAGCATCAAGCGAGCCGTATTGGATCTTATTGCTGGACAGATTTCTGAGTAGGCTCCGAGTTGTTATATGTAGGTCGTGTATATATTTATGCTGCTGGTGCTACTTATATAAGATGCTGTCTATTTTGATTTCTTCCGTGCGCTGTGTGGAAAGACTATCATCTAAGTCATGAATAAGAGCTTAACTTGCTGCATCTTTTTGTATATATATAGGCAGCAGTTAATGCCTTGAGTTATCCGACTCGTAAACCTAATATGTTTTAGTAATTTGCTTTGTTGGTATATATTCCATGGTGATGGTATTATTTAGTATCTCTGTTGTGATTAAATTTGAGGCCCCTGTTCTCCGTCAATTCTGTGCGTAGGGTGGTCTGTTTTCATTTATGAAATTACTTGTTACCTAGCCATTGGTAACTTGGACAGGTCGAATCAACCAGTGATCTCTTTGTGTGGAATTATAGACATGGATACTGCGAAGCAGTGAGTGAATCAAAATCGTTTTTAAAACTGTTACTGTGCGTTTTTGATCAAACATCAGTTCGAATTTCAGCTCAATTTCCCGTGATTTAGCCTCTAGATCTAGACCACATCGAAAACTTCAAGGGCTAAGCAACAATTTTTTTTTTAAAACAAACCAAATTCGAATGAAACAGAAACGGGCCGAAGGATTCCGAAACATGCCCTGATACGTACAATCAGTTCAAGAGTCCCGGCTATTTTACGAGTTCGGACGAAAACAATGTAAACAGTTACCATACAGCGAGCGTGGTGTTATTATCAACATCTATTTATTGTGTTTTGTGTTTCATTATGGATCCGTAGATCATCGTACGTTTACGGTGCTGGCGCTGTACTCCTCGGCGGATGCCAAGATCAATCGGTAACCGCGGATTGCTGGGGGGGATAATGTCAGCGGATCAAAATGATCAACTAAAAATCAAAGGGAGGTGTGGAATAAAAAGAGAGAGAGCAAATCATATCGACAAGAGCATCAAGCAATTTGTACAACCTCATCTAAGCCCGGCAACCCTAATAACCCTCCTGATCTTAAATTATCCCCCTTCCGAAAAGAAACCCCTAACCAGATCAGGAAAACCCTAAATCAGAGGGCGGGGGCAAAAGAGAAAAGAAAAAGGGGAAAAAAAGAGCAGTCGAAGTTAAAATTACAGGTCGCGCTCCTTCTCCTCCAGCAGTAGCTGCGGCTGCCCTCTTCTTCTTCTGACGAGCAGGGCGACAAAGCTGAGGCCAGCGCAGACGGCGGCGGCGAGATTCCCCTCCCTGATCAGAATCCTGAACGCCAGGCTGGCGATGTCCCTGGTGATCCTCCTCCCTCATCACCAGCGTCCTCCTCGTTTCCCCGCGATAGCGAGCAGCACGAGGACGGTGATCCAGGTGACCAACCCGTGGCCGGAACAGCGACGGAGAGGCGGCGCCCATGGAGAGGAGGCCGAAGAGCGCCGCCGGTAGAGGACGGAGGCGTAGAGGGCCGGCCACCGCGGCGGAAGATAGAAGGAGCCGCCGCCAGGAGGAGGAGGAGGAGGAGGAGACGGCGGAGTTTGTACCAGGAGCGGATGGAGAGGATGAGGTTCCAGGAGGAGGAGAGGAGGAGGGCGTAGACGATGAGGAAGAGGATGACCCAGTGTGCGGCGTTTGCTGAGGGCCCTCATCAGGAAGGAGCTCAGCCTCGATGATGCTGCTGCTGCTGCTGCTGCTGGCCTGAAGAGCTCGACCCTCCCAGATCTCGCGTTCGTCATTTCCACTGTCCGGAGGGAGGCTTGGCAGAGTCAGAGAGGCAAGAAGGAACGCCTCTCTTTAACTTTTTTTTTTATTTTTTTTATTATTTTTTATTTTTTTCTTTTTTGCCAGCGCTCCTTCGGCGCTCATCAGTGGTGGGGGGGCTTGCTTTCTGCTTGGGGAAAAGTGGGTAGCAATCGCAAGTACCCCTGGTATCCTATTATTGTTTTGGGAAACTCCTCCGGGGTCCCTAATTCATTGCGCAGATATCATGGGGGCCCTTATAATGTTTTTTAAATTAAGAGAAAAAGGTCGGTCAATTGGAACCCCAAGCGTAATTTCCGAACAAATAATTACAAATGTCTTCCCTCCAAAAATTACAAAACCTCCCCAACCAACAACGAGAAATAAAATCTCTACACCAAAACCCTAATAAATCAAGGTCTTTTTTTTTCCACCCAACCTCGCTTTCGTTGAATCTTACTGGTGAGTCAATGACGTGAAGGTCGTCCAATAAACAAAATTTAGGGCCTGTTTGGATTCGTAGGGGGTGAAGGGAAGTTAAGGGAAACTGAGTGAAGGAAAGGGAAGGGAAAGGAAGGGAAGAGAAGAGAATTCTCTTCCCCTTGGTTACACCCCAATTTGGGGGGTAACAATTTTTATACTATTAGGGGGTGAACCAAGGTGAATGGAGGTGAATTAACTTCACCTCCTAAGTGTTCCCAAACAAGGTGAATGGAGGTGAATGGTTCCCCTAACTTCCCTTCACCCTCATTCCCCTCAATCCAAACAAGCCCTTAGCGAAACTGCAAACCTTGTCCCGATTGTTAAAGGGACCCGGTCTGGAGGAGGGGGTAACATTACCGGTGGCTTTAACGCATAAATGACTTGGTTGGTATTTTCGCTATTGGAGTGCTGCTATTGCTATACAGTACATTTTTTCTAATAAGGTTAAATCTTAGTCCTGGTAACAACAAATTTAAATGATTAATTTAAAAAAAAAAACCCCGCAACCAGCAGTTTCTAGACATATGACTTGGACGCTTTAAGCAATATTTTTAAACATTTCGGTCATGTCTACTACCTTCTTCACGCTTTACTGGCAACCATCTGATACTGTTTCAGTGTGTCTCTTCGTGGTCGAATCAAAGACCAAATATTAATGCCAGCTTGTTTATTATATATATATACTATTCTCATGCAAAAAATGGCTGATAATCATGAAAAAGAATCTCAACGTATCCACATTGCTGCTTGTGCGGCCCTTGAGACAAAACCATTCACTAATTTCAAAAGAAATACATCAAGTTTCTTTCTGCAAAAAAAAAAAAATTACAAGACTAGTGACAACGAACGCTCCAAAATGATGATGATTCTTGTGAACATCTCTTGGATAAAAGATTAAAAAAAATAACAATAACAACTTAAAAAGTACCAGGAGACGTGTGACCCTCCAAAGGGAACCCGCAGCTCTTGATGCTTACTTGAAAGACAAAAAAAGGACATAAAACGTACACCTAGAGTTAAATGTTGGCACCGTATTGAACCTTAAAAACTGCTTGTACGTATGATGAAAACCTGTACATGCCAAGGACACCGCGCGCAGCAATTGCTCTCAGATCGAATCCGATCGAAATCACAGATCCTGATCGAGAGCGGGATCTCTTGGGGATTTATCTCCAGCTCCCAGGTATCCGGAAACGTTAGAAACCAAAGTACCCAACATCGAGGTGCTGCGCGTGAGCCAGCCGGCCTTCGTCGGCGACTCATCCTGAAGCTGATTCTTCTGCTGCTCCTCCAACAAGATGTCGAGCCACCTTTTCACCATGTACTCCTTCACCGCGTCGACTCCTTGGCTTGCAACCTCCATCGGCGGAACGGACAACGGGTTCTGCTCCAAGTTAAGCTTGGTAAGCTTATCGAGACGAGCAAACGCATCAGGCAGAACGTGGATCTGGTTGTTGCTGAGGTCGAGTTCTCTCAGGTTGGTTAGGTCGCCGAATGTCGGGGGAAGCTCTTTCAGATCGCTGAAGTTGCTGCTCACGTTTAGGGACTCGAGGCTCGACAGTTTCCCTATAGCATAGGGCAGACCGCGGAGTTCATTAAAGTGAGCATCCAGATGACGCAGAGACTTCATTTCGCAGACGGACGTAGGAAGGGACCGGAGTTTGTTAAGTTGAACGCACAGCTTTTGAAGGTTCCCTAATTCATACCCCATGTTGGTTGGCAGAAAGGCAAGCTCGTTGTAACTCGCGTCTAGCTCCACGAGGGACCTGAGTTTTCGCCCCCCCCAAAAAAAAAAAACTCAATAAGCCTTGTGCTGGCCAAGTCTAGAATTAGTTACGAATAGAACCTGCAGGGGAGAGGAAGTACCTGCACTTTGAGATGCTATCAGGCAATGCCTTGAGCTTGTTACCAGATACATTGAGGACCTTTAGATTTTGCAGCAGCCCGATGGAGTCGGGCAACGAGAGTAAAAGATTGGAAGAAACACGAAGCTCCTCCAGATGCTCCAGACCTGCTATGGAATCTGGAATAGCCTGTATGCATGCCATCAGGAAAATAATTTATTTGAAGCTTAGGCATTGAATAGGACATGAACAAGGACATAATTAAGCTTGGTCGTTAGGATTTCCGGCTATGTCAGCCAAAGAGTCTTAATTATTTTAGATCAGTTCTCGATCTACTGGTTATTTAGAAAAACATATAGGAAAATTAAATGCTACTCTGTATTGCATATGAAGGCAAAGCAGATGAAAAAGCACATTCGCATATTAACAAATATCAGCAACTATCAACTAGAAATTTAAGGAGACTCGAAACGGCAATATGAACGACAATCAGCTAGATTCAGAAATTTGGCTTGACGTCCGTTGCAGGTAGAGGCCAGAGCAGATGCTGCCTCCTACCAGCTCATCCAGTTGCGGGTAAAAACGCAGTCAAAAACACGCATGCGCACAAGACATCCAAAAATCTTCTTACTGACCTTGTCATATCCCGCGCCAATGCCTATTTTCACCCACAGAATTCTTAATTCCTTCTAAAACAAAAAATCTAAATTGTAAAATAAAATCACATGTCCACATACAAACGCAGCTCACAGCGTTGAATAGAAAGAAGACCAGAAAAAATACAACTGCCGCGTTAATTCAAATGGAAAGACGGTCTTAACTTAGAATATCAATTTCGATTGTCTGGTTAGCTGTAACGACAATCGCAGCACGCATCCAAATCTGGTGTTCAGTTAGTTGTTGGGTCTGAAAATGGGGTTGCAGGCTGTAAGCCAAAAATTTCAGCAACACCTACAATGCTAGTATTGAATTTAATGGTATTCTCGAGACAAACGTAAAATGACGCTCAAGCCACTCTCAAAACTAAGCGACCGAACTTCTACCAAATACTTCACTTAGCAAAAAATGTATACTTATTCCGTAAGATGTCAACTCAAGCCACTGTTTCAATGAGCGGTCAAGGCGTCTGTCTTGGCCGCCCACATAGGTCTTGAGGGTGCTTAGGGGAGCATGGACCGCTTATGCGGACTGCACCACCTGGATCATGGTCGTGATTTTCTCTAATGTTGTCTCCATGTCCTCCAATGTCCTCCGACATCACACTTGCACCTCCTCCGATCCCACCTTCAGCAAAACCTCCTCCACCTCCAATTAGACAAAAATAGAAATCCACCTAGACCCCGCCTATGGGCTAAGTGTTGGGTGGCGCCTAGCGCTTTCGGTAACACTGACTCAAGCAAACATCCTCTAAGTTAAACAAAGGGGTTGCTTAATTTGATAGCTTGCAACTGTCAGGTAGTTACAGTTGCAACAAAATTAGTTCAGTCTTAAACTTCTGCGACTAATAATATTTGTGAATGGGGTTGTGGTTATCTGGTTCTACTTGCAACTAATTCTCACATGCAACTTGTTTTCACTTTTAATAAATTTATTTATAAAATCATATCACTTTACAAAATTATCCAGATATAAGCACCAAATGTTGTTGCTCCTTCCCCATTATTCTCTCCTCTTTCTACACTTACATTAATTCAAGACTACTGTGTCATTCATAGATAGACACAGTCTTGAACAAGAGAATATACAATTTCAGGTGTACGTGTATATAGATAGATAGATAGATAAATACCTGCAGCAGATTGTCAGAGAGGTCGAGGGAAACAAGACCCTTCGTCCTCCCAAAAGCCTCGGGCAAGAACCTCAGCCTCCTCCCAGCGAGGCCGACCCTGTCCACCGCCTGCGCCGACGCCTGGGTGGAGGATGGCGATCGCCTCCTCGTTGGCCTCCTGGTTTCTCCACCACCACCTCCGAGTAGCCTCCTCGTGGGGGAGGAGGTCGTAGCCCCTCGCCGAGACAGAGGTCGTGGCGCGTCGTAGATCCTCATCAGCTTCTCCTCAGCCTCCCTGAGCAGGCCCCGGTACGCCTCGTGCATCTCTTCCAGCTCGATCACCGCCCTGTACGGGAGTCTTCACCTTCTCCGCCTTGGCCTTGCACTCCCTCTCCCTGTCCTCCCAGCGTCGTCCTCCAGCTCACCACGTCGACGCCCGAGGGGCGCTGGGACCGGTTGGAGTCGCCCCACGTTCTCCTGTAGAGGCGCGTCGTCGATCTGGGCCATGCGAGCCCGGCGATGTCCACGGCCTCGTGGTCGGGGCGGTCCCCGAGGGGTCTGGAGGACGGACCGGGTGCGGGCGCACCTCCGAGACCGCGGTCTTCATGGCGGCGAGGACGGAGGGGTCGGCGAGGTGGGCATGTGCTCCAGCACGTCGAACTGGGGCCGCAGCTGCTGCTGCTGCTGCTGCTGCGCACTGCTGCTGCTCGACGCCGTCGGAGGGGGACCTGGATGAGTTGAGGCGCTCCATGACGTAGGAGAGGATGGGGAAAGCTCTTCAAGTTTTGATCCATGGAGATGTTTAGAGGATTCATTAATCGAATCGAATCTTAATCGGATCGGATTGGAAAGGAAGATCGATGGACTGGGAGACGCCTTAATTAATTTTGTTGGTTTAATTTATTAATTATATATGAGAATAAACGGAGGGAGGGGAATGAATCCGGTGGGGGTGCTGTGCGCTCTGACGTGCGGTAAAATTAATGAAGGGGAGGCCGAGGCTTCTCCCTCCCACTACCAACATCTGCATGGCTTTGCTTGCGCTTCGGAAAGAGCGGTTGTGGAACGGTTCCCCTTCAGCAAATAATATATATATATTAAATTTCTTCTTCCTCCTCTTTTACACGTGTCACGTACATCAGACAATTTTAACTAGGATAAAATTTGAAAATAGACCCATTTTGACAAATAATTGCAAATTTCAACCTATTTGTCAAAACCGACTCAGTTTCACCTAGATGGCTGAAACTAGGTCGGTTTTGACAAAAAAACTCTAAAACTTCACAGGATTTGAAGCCCCGTGAAGTTACGCAGCTTAATTAGCTGACTGCTAAACTTTATGGGACTTCAAGTCCTGTAAAGTTTCAGAGATTTTTTGTGAAAATCGACTCAGTTTTAGCCCAATGGCTGAAACTGGGTCGATTTTTTCACAAATAACTTCAGAATAGGTCGAAATTTGTAATTAATTTTGTAAATAGGTCTATTTTCAAAATTTATCCTTTTAGCTATCAAACCTCATTTTTACTTCATTTATTTCTTGGAAAAATTGCTTCTGGTCCCTAAAATAACAAGAACGATG
The DNA here is from genome assembly GCF_001876935.1 of Asparagus officinalis. Lineage (NCBI taxonomy): Eukaryota > Viridiplantae > Streptophyta > Magnoliopsida > Asparagales > Asparagaceae > Asparagus > Asparagus officinalis. Next base: position 68,075,296 of record NC_033802.1, read on the forward strand.
CCCTCTCCCCAAACTTTTTCACATCTCCTAAACCCCCTAACATCAAAATCCTAAATCCTTTAGCCCTCTCCAGTTGGAATTGAACCCCCTCATGTTGTGTACTTTCAAACATATGAAAACCAAAATATCCTCACTCACTCTCTCTAGCTACCGGAAGTGCGGACGAGAGAATCGGTCATCGGAGAAGCATCACTGTAAGCATTAATGGTGATTAGAAAGGAGTTTTGGAGGGGGAAAAACCTCATTTCCCTCCAAATTCTAACCATCTTCTATTTCCCCCCTTCCCCAAAGAATAAACCCTACCACGTAATAGTGCACCTATACGTCTTCATCGACGTTGTTTTTTGACTGGAAGGCCTAGAGCTAACTATCGAGATTTTGGACTATCCGGACATGTACTTCGAGAAATAGTTCATGCATGCTTGTTACCGGGCGCAACAAGATCCAGTTGGTAAGGATTAAAATCTCATTTCTTTTCTTGTTTGTATAGATCTCTATGATCTATGATCATAGAGGGGCCCTCTTTACCATTTTGTATAAATAGACTATTCTATTTGTATAGATATGGTAGAGGGGCATATCCAATCTTTCTTCGCTCATTAATTCTAGTTCTTCAGCGCGGAGTAGAGCAGTTTGGTAGCTCGCAAGGCTCATAACCTTGAGGTCACGGGTTCAAATCCTATCTCCGCAACATTTTTTTGTCAAAAAATGAAGGAGCTGCATCGAATGCCATGGTTGTTGTTCAAGAAGAAAGGAAAATGTTGTCGGAATAACCACAGTAAGAAAATGAAGTGACGACACTCATCTCATTTTCATGCCCACAAGCAAGAGGTATAATAGTAGACGAGAATGGCATCGAATTATGTTGGAGGAAGGGAAAATGCCCTGTTAGCAGGAAGAATTGGACAAATAAATACTGTTTGCGAGGAATCAACTATTTTCAATCCTCTTTGCTTACCACAATTACTCTCTCCCGGCTATTTAATTCTCTTTCATGAATCCTCTTTGATTCTTCAACTATTTTTCTTCAAAATGACAGATAGATCCCTTCTTTGCATGGTTATAAACACAAAAAACAACGAAGAGGGTGAGAATGTTTTTGTAGTTATCAGTAAGTCTACAAAAATCATTAGCTCAAAGTATCAAGTGTCCCAAAAGCTTAAACCATCATTGCAATCTCTTTCACTAAAATTAATATGCGAAAGGGAAAAGAAGTTGAGTTTTGCAATTGAAAATAACAAGGACTTGAGCTTGATGTTCGAGTATTATCGTCGTAATGGATTTACAGAAATAAACTTATATGCTACATTCGCTGTGGATTCCTCAACTTCTTAGAACACCCAAACTTCTCCAGAAAATATGTAAGCATTTCAAAAACTTTAGTTTCCTTATGAGTTGGTTGTTAATGTTATGAGTTAGTTGTTAACCTTAGTAGATAGTTATGAGTTGGTTGTTAACCTTATGCATTGATTGTTAAGGTTATGAGGTGGTTGTTAAGGTTATGAGGTGGTTGTCAATTTTAGTAGAGAGTTGTGAGTTATTTGTTAACCTTTGTAGTCAATTTACGTATTAAAGTGTTTTCTCACTTTTATAGGACTATCCCGATAGAAATTTCGTAATGTACAGTTGCTACGCTCAGCCAACCATGTAATGATGAGCGTGATACTAATGACAATCCCACTGGCGACTCGATCGTGATGATAGAAGAGATGGTTAACAACCAGATCTTCGTCTAATTGATATCAAGAACGATTTTTACTCACATTACGTACAACATCAAGGTTAATTATAGCAAAGCGTGAAAAAGTAAAGAGAGAGCACAACAGGACCTGTTCGGTGACGATGATGAGGCTTACGATTCACTAAGATGGTCAAATATTTCTTATTAAATAAGTATTTGTACCTTAGTTGCCATGCTTCTATTATCCTTAACTATTAGTTGTTAATGTTATGACTTGGTTGTTAAGATTATGAGTTTTTTGCTAACCTTATGGGCTGGTTGTTAACCTAAGTGGATAGTTATGAGTTGGTTGTTAACCTTATGCGTTGGTTATTAAGGTTATAAGTTGGTTGTTAATATTATGTGTTGATTGTTAATTAAACTTAGTAGATAGTTATGCGTTGGTTGTTAATCTTTGTAGATGATTGTTAGAAGCAATTATATAGTTGTTAAGGTTAGGAGTTGGTTGTTAACCTTTGTATGCATCTTGTTGTTAAGGTTATAGTTTTGTTGTTAATGTTACAATAATGAGGGTAATCTTAATAATTACTTGTTATATTCTATGTTTTTCTCATGCACACAGTAGAGTCAAAACGTTTACTTATTATTATTTTTAACATTAATTACATCTTGTTTAAACATATTACAAAATTATCGAGTCACCTCCCGATGTGGGATGATGACGAGAGTAGAGCCTCTAATGGAACCAATCCGCGAGAGTCTCGTTCCCTTCAGACGCACAAGGTAACCACCGGAAGCAATCTAGATAGTTGATGGTCTTTTCACCAAGGCATGTGCCCGCTAGAGAAGGAAGGCAAGTATTAGGGGTAATTTCTTCAATATCGACCTTCTGGTACTTTAAGTCAACGTTTCGTATTGAAAACAGTTATCGGTTAGCAGTTCTTTCAATCGCACGCTCCCTTCGCTTAATTATGATAGGATCTCTTCAATCGAGACCTCGCACCGGTTTCTCTATTAAGATGTAGCACCGTGTATGGTATTAATTTTTAATTTATTGGTCGCAGCGGGAGCGATTAATTCATGTCTTGTTTTCGGTTAACGGGGTTGCTTTTGCGAGGTAGAGCGTAATTGCTTTCGGTTGTAATTTTTGCTCGTTAGTGTGTTTTTTTGAGTTGGCCCAAAATTGAAGTGTGAGTTTCCAGTTTATTATTTCCCTTCCCCCACCAGAATAAATTAATAAATAGAAAATTTGTACGGATAATTACAAGTAGCAGTAGCAGTAATAACAGTAGCGGTAGAGGAGGAAAGGGGGAAGATACGGCCCTACGGGC
>NC_033802.1:68078939-68080003 GCF_001876935.1 Asparagus officinalis
GGCAGCTCGTCGGCGACGTCATGCTCGGGGCCTCCTGGGTCCTCTTCCTCGTCTACTCTTGGAGGGAGAAGTACGACTGATTACTCTTCCTGGAGGTACTACTGCGCCTCCTCCTCCCCTGCTCCTTGCTGCTCCCTGTTTGTTTATTTGTCTTCTTTTGTTTTCGTTATTAGCACCGTCATCTCTTGTGGGCTATGTGTGTGTGTGTAGAGAGAGAGAGAGAGAGAGGGAGAGAGAGAGAGGGTAAATTGGTTTATCATGTCGTCGTGTATGCTGTGCGCTATCTCCCTTCCCTGTAAATAAGCTGGGCACTTTCCTTTGTGCTGTGAGCGTAAATTGATACAGAAATGAAAATAACTAAAACCTTGTAGCCTGCTGGGTGCACGCCCCCCCCTTTCAAATTGAACGGAGGATTTATGCGAACTTATTACTTTCCGTTGGCATCTCCCATCTGTTTGCTTGGCTAATAGGTGCGGCGATGGGCATGGCTTTATCCCACCGTACTGGAACTTGGGTTCTGCAGCTACTTCCGTCCTCGGTAGATACCACCAGAAGTTGCGATGTGTCAATTCAAATGACAAGGTAAAGGCTGAAATTCATTTTCAGATAATAGCTTATAGTTTCCTGCATGGCTTAGTGCTATGGTGTTTGCACTTATTTTTCTTCTTCCCTTATATGAATCCCTCTTGCATTTTGTTATTTCCTCATTGGAGTGCTCATTTATCCTTTTGAAAATATTGGGAATAATTTGGCAGTGATAAAGATAGGTTTATTTGTTCAATTAAAAGTTTTAACTATATTATGACTGTATGAGCGTGTAGAGTTCAGGCTACACACTCCTTTGAGAGATAAGGGTAATATTACCGTATCACTTCCAGGGTTCTATTACCAGTTTTGAAGTTCTATAAATTGACAAGAACATTGAACACCTAATATTTCTACTTTTATTAACAGCACGATCAAATTTTTTGGAAGTAAGCATACCACCTCTCTGTTAATACTTACTAAACAGTATATATCCTGCTTGGTCCAATGTGAGAAGTAACTATATGATAGTGTTAAAC
>NC_033802.1:68080013-68087493 GCF_001876935.1 Asparagus officinalis
AGTGCTTTCTGTTTTTTTTTGGCATCCGTAGTTGCAGTAGGGAATAGATATGTGACCTTGCATTAACTTTAGAAATCATCTTTCGTTATCAATCATATTCAATCTAAATCATAAAGAATCTTACCGAGAAGTTTAGTCTAGATTCTAATCAAGTCATATACCTCAGAGATAATTTATGGAATCCATAAAAAACTGTGAAAAGGACAAAACATTTATTGGATTTTGAGGGATGAAAATACAAAAGTATGATCTTTTCGACTTAGTCTAACGGGAAATTTAACTATTTAACTATACTTAAGCTGAGTGAAAGGTATGATTTAAATGATTGCTATTATGTCTTTGTCTTTCAGGTATTCATCATAGTTTCTTGTCAACACTTTTTCCCAATAGGATCTAACCTCTGGATGCAATCAAATTATTGACATTATGAAATGGCGGATGATGATAAATTTCAATTGTCATATAGTAGAGTGAATCTATGACATAATTCATAATTTAGATGGATCATTAATTTTCGTTTGTGGTCATTCGAACACGAATTCTAGGTAGTTTGTGTGCCTGTGTGTAAGTTTGCGTATGCATGTGCATATGTGTGTCAGTGTACACACATGCACACGTCTATGTGCATCTACGTGTATCTGTATTTGCTTGTCAGCTTGTGTCTGAATGTCTTATTCACACTAGTAAATAGGAAAACAAGCATGTCAAGGAGGAAATTTTCATCCTATATCTTTGTAGTTTCACACTGTTCAATGTAGCTTCCGTAATTTGTCTTTGTAGATTCACACTGTTTAAGGTAGCTTCTCTAATTTAAGACATGTACAGCTGAGTAGGTTCTTTGTACTTGCATTAAGATTTTTATTTGAAGGCGGCGCCCAATAGATTCTTTACACTTGTATTAAAAGAATTCCTAAAAAGCGATCCTAGCAAACAAAATGTTAATCTTAGGGTTAAACTTCTGATATAGAAAGTATAAATACTTTCCATTTTTATTTATTTATTGAAGTACACGATCCTGTAATACTTTGTCTATTTTTCATGACATTCTCTTTATTTTCATTTTTTTTTGGTGTATAATACACATCCCTTATTAACCTCTTATTGTTTGTTGCCACTTTGGATTGATTGAAATGCTTCCTAGCTTATGAAATCCTATCAGTTAGTTATTCCATGAGGAGCATGTATTTACTATATGAGATAAGATTCATAAGAACGTGGGTAAGTTATGGGATTTGGGCAATCTAGTCTAATAGAAAGGAAGCTCATGAATCTGAATGGCGAGGGTCGGTGTTTCAGAAGCTTTCGACCAGAAAGGTTTCTGATGTTGCCCATGTCGGCCCTCCTGGTCTCTAGTTTAAAGACATTCAAATGATACAAATTAACTTTACCTGGGAAAATCTTCCTTATGAACTGCCAAGCACACAAATATAGCCTAGAGCCTTTGCTGTCATGAGTCTTGATTCAGAAAATTTGATTTTTGAACGTCTTGTAAGATCAGTTCAATAGTTTCATTGGTTTTCTAATTTCAGTTCCGGTAGTTATAGAATTAAAAATAATATCAGATTGTGCTACGGGTTAGGTTTTTCCATTATGACCTGCTACAAACATGATTGTGAATCTTATCCTCATGTACCCCCCATCATTTCTTTGTCTACTCTACTGCAATTATCTGGTTGTACTCTTCATTGCATAGGTTCAACCGTAATGAAAGACCAATAAATTTGGTTTTCTTATTCTGCCAACTAATCTTCTAGGTTTTATGGTAAATTTTCTCTTGCCTTGGGTTTTCTTGCCCAGGTCTTGGCACCAATAAGAGGGTTAACAACAGGTCCTTTGATATGTCGGCATTTGTAGATGGTGAATCGATAAATTTGGTTGCCATCAATTCAATTAATATGTCGACATTATTGGCAACCGGTCATAAAAATTGCTGATTTTTTCAGCTGAACCTTCTCAAGTTAACTTTTGGCCCCATGGATAGCCCCATTTTTTATGCGGAAAGATTCATGGAGATGGTGACTGATGCCCTTAGAGGAGAGGAGTGGTGGTTCATATTCCTTGGATAAGGTTTTTTCAGCTGTGTCATAAAATTTAGTTTTCTGGAGTGTGCATGTCAGGATCACAACATTTGGGAAAAACCAATGTGCATGTCAGCATCAACTTTTAGCTAAATCTAAACATACTTCAATTGCGAAAGAGACTTTTTCATGGGTTTTATGCGTCAAGCTAGGTGGAGATTCCAATCAAGTGGGAATGGAGGTGGGTCTTATACAGAGTCTTTTCAGTTGTTTTAACTTTTTTTTGCCTCGCATACACACGTTGAGATCTGCTACTAAATGGAAGGTTATTATTAGAATCTGATAGCTACTATTTCTCAACAAACTGTGATTTTTTTTAGGAAATGGTTTAGTGTGTGAAGTTGAATGGTATTCGTTAGCGACAGGTGAGGTGTCCAATGCAAAGAGTGAAATATCTGCCTGAACTTTGACGCATTTTTTTAATAATGTGTTTTGGTTTTTTTTCCCCCCACCTTCTGTCGAAAAAGCGAAAACATAATCACTGCTCCCTGTATTTTTAGTAACCTTCTCCAGTAAGGTAAGCAAAAATTAGATAATCCAAGGAACTCATCAGCTATTACTGCTGCAAGCATATACAGTGGATGACTATTGTTGGGAGATATCCGAGATGTCCCACTTTCTATGTTATTTCTTCAAGATAATGAGTTTTTTACATCTTGTATACATCTGGCTCTATCACAGTTATCTACAAGAAGCGTCAACTGAAGACGATGCTCAGCAGCTCTCCTAACATCTCGATTGTTAAAGTAGCAACTTCGGTAGATCCGAAGAAAGATTTTCCCTTTCAGCAAGTTCGAAAATCTCCTTCGATCTATGCGTTAGCTTGTTAAATATGTTTCTCGTTATCCTCTTCTTGAATTTGGAACTTTTCGTCCATGTCACTCCCAGAAAAGCATCACATCGAGATGCCATGGCGTTTGAGAGGAAGGTCTCGATCAATATATACTTTAAACTGACCTGTATCATCATCATCATCAGAAACAGCATCATCAGAAACAGAAGAGCAACAAATATAGAATTTAGGAAACACATAATTTGCTAGTTAAGGCTAACAAAAGAAAATATAAAATTTAGGAAACACAAAATTTAAGAAACAGAATTTTTTTTTGTAGGAACCGCAATCACTCACATGGAAATGATCCCCAAAAGGAACATTGTGAAGAGTCATAACTTCATCCACTGCCCACCCGTTGTGATCTAAACTAGGAGCTTTATGTTGTATGCTACTCACTTCACCTCCAAAAATCGATATATGGCGATTAAATTTGTAGCTAATTTGTCTCCTGTAGACATGATCAGGCCCAACTGCCTCCCATGGCGTTGTTGAATAGTTAAGGCATCCAACTTTCTCCATTATTTTCTTTTCGAGTAGCCCCCCTCCAAAGACTTCCACCAGTGATTCAACCTATGAAACAAGAAAAATGAGATTTCATTACACAATATTTTCAAAAATGTGATTTCATTACACAATATTTCCTTTTTGGAACACAGTCAACTCATTTTGATTCCTTACGCTGACAGAAAGCTCTACTGATAAAGCCTTCGAAAGCCTAGTCCCATCTGAGCCTAGTATGTACTCGCTGTCCTCAAATCGACCGGAACTTCCACTTTGATCATCATCCAGTTTACCAATCTTGCCGGATTTTTCACCGTGACCACATTTATCCTCTTCAAGCTTAGCACTCTGTTCACCATTTAGGCATTTGTTTCTCCACAAGGCTATGATTGTCTTGCTTGCACTGTTAAATGACGCAAATGATTGGAACTGGAATTTGAGCCTTCCTTCTTTATCTTCAGACTTCGCCCCATGCTTAGCGTCACGGCCATGGCCACTCTTCAAAATGATTAACAGGGCTGGAGTACCGACAGTAGAGAAGGATGGGGACAACTCTTGAATGTCTTCAATGTCCTCCCAAAGAAAGAAAAAGTTGGTTTTATGACCAAAAATGTTGCCATGGAATCCTATGATTCTTGCAGATAAAAAGAGCCTACCCTGCACAAACGAAAGACTGGGTCATCCTAATCCTGCTCCTCCTCTGGAAAAAAATTGGTTCGATGATAGTAATCGTCTGTTTTAAGTGCTAGAAATGTCTTGCATCTATTCAGTTCATATGTGGGTTTTGTCAGGCGAAAAGATATCCCACATTGGAAAACAGTCAGATGAATATATGATTAAATATGCTTAAACTGATAATTCAGAGAGAATTAATCCTTTTTAATCCAGTTTGGGTCCAAGTAGATTAGCTTACCTGCAACGGCAATCTTCTCTTCAAATAGCATGCGAAATCATTGATAAGAAACTCCTCAGGTGGCAAATTAAAGAGCTTTTGGAATGTTGAGTTTCTGTGAGGTGACTGTAGGTTCAGCTGGTAAGAATGAATTGCTAGTGATCAATAAAACTGAAGGAAAATTAGCGCACAAGAACAACTTTGGAAAGAGAAAACGGCTTACCTTCTTTCCTACTTCCTTCTCCATCTTGGTTAAGTACTCTTTGACTGCCTCGGATCCTTTAGTGTTATCCAGGAAAACTCTCAAGTGCAGTTGGCTATGAGATGCTTGAGCCAGTTTCCCATCAAGAGATACCCAAATGTCAGCCAACTCTGAAGCAGTATGCCTTACGAAATTGATCTCTGCGTGCCCAAGAGAGACTTCTTGATCAAATGGACCATCAAAGTCGAAAACATCCACAGTCAAAACTGATGGTGGTCCTTGCATGGCATCAAACTCCAATATGTCATTCCATTGAGGATCTTGTGTTTGAAGTTGGACAGAACTCGTTCTCGTCTGACCACCACAACCAAAAACTACATATGGATCTAAAATTCCAGATGACGATATCACCGGTAAATTACTCCCTTCTATCAAGGCCACTGTGAGCACCCACCCATCACCTTGTGCTTTGATTCCATGATCACTACCTATTTACACAAAATTTGCAAATTAAAAATGCAAAATATAGATGATTTATGGTATACCTTTGTAGGATTTACCTCTCCGTAATCTGGCCTTCACAAAGTGAGAGATCAAATAAAAAACTCGTTCTGCTTGAAGAACCAAAACAGCACAGGTGATGAGCTCTCCGAAAGAGTCAGGCAGATCTAGACCACCGAATTCCAATCCCTTCATTGGTCCAGGGACCGATAAGAGAATGTGTATAAAAACGTAAAGCCCCATGAAAAGGGTAGAAATGACAGTGAAGTTGCACAAATACTCGAGGGCCAGTTCCCAATCTGATTGGTGTTCTCCATGCATTGGTGCCAACAGCTGTTCTTTGTTCAGAATTAGCTCTTCTGCATTTGCTGGTTTCACAAACTGCGCCAATATGTCCGCAAAAGTTTCATAGCTCTCCTTGATACCTTGCCGCGCACTTCCCTCTATAACACTTTTCATCATAGTACTCTGGCTAAAATTAACATTCCATGATATTACAAGACGGGACGATTGGGATTCTTCGCTTGCAGATAACTGTGGTGTAGGCATTATCTTGTAGAGCATATCGACCTGAAAACAACTACCATAAGGTACATCGGGTGTGCTCACATGGATCAAGACTGCAAAGTTCTTCCCATCCGCTGTAAGATAAATCTGCTCTTCTGTTGCTTTGACGGCTTTTACAAGCTTTGTTGCAGCTCTTGTGTAAGTCACGGATCTTGTTAGGCATGAAGAGTATGCATCTTTCCATGTCCATGCTCCCTCCTTGTAGTCTGTAGTCCCTTGCTTTTCTACTAAAGCTCTTATAAATTGTGAGTTAGGTTCAAATAGAAGCGTGTTCAGATCTTTTGGTTCGATCACATATGTCTGATCGAGTAGGATTCCACCTTGAAGATCTCCTGGCATTTGATTGGTTCCACTCTTTGATTGCATCACTCCAATAGCTTCTTCAAAACTGGATGTCGAGTAAGTTTCTACTTCTTTGCTCTCGTCAGTCGCACGTGTGTTATCAGATAGTTCTAACGAACCATGATGTTTTGAACCAAACGTCGAGGTTACTCCATCCATGTTTGTAATGGGAGAACATATATTTGAAGGTGAAGCAGCTGGTTCAAAATTATCATCACTTCTTCCTCGCAACACGGCAAGGAGAATTTTCCCTGAATGTTCCAACACGTACGTAGTCTATCAGAAATTATAAATATCGCTTGAAATTACACTACATGAGTTGTAGGGAGTTTGCTGCAAAAGATTATATATACAGAACCCTTAGCCTCAAAGTAACGCTAAAATCCCACCCTTTATAACCACAGCTGCAGCATGAGAATCAGCACACGACTCATGTAAAGTAAAAGAGTAAATTTCATAAAACAATTTTCATAAGGAAAAAGTTACTCCTGCAACGAAAATCAAAGCTGCGGTGATTATAGTTTTATGCTCTAATGGCACAAATCTGGGCATATCCATAATTAAGCTGAAATCTGGACTCATGCTGTATATGTTGGGGGTCAAAGGTGTCACACGAATCCTACAAACTTATTACAGCGATCAAAAAACAACGCGCATGCATAAGACGCGCTCACACATACACACACACACAAAAAAAAAAAAAAAAAAAAAAAAAGAGAAACATACCGCGATCCTTGTTGGTCCTTGAAACATCATCCCCATCACATTGAAGAGGAAACCAAGAAGCAGGGACCCCCTCGTAGAGATTGGTAGGCAGAGGGACGTTCACAGCTCCGACAGCATCAACCTCCTCCTCCTCCCCCAACTCACTGCCTTCGCCCTGATCATAAAAAACCCCCACCCGCACACCGGCTTCACCATCGCCGCCCGCGTTAATCTCCTCATCCAATTCAAAAACGAACTCCTCTCTCCAAACAGGGTCAGTACCCCCCCTCACCGTCCTCGTCCTCGCCTCTCGACCCCGAAACCTCACCTTCGCGTAGACGTCGGGTAGCCCTGCGTCCTTCTTGGTCGGTGGAAGCCCCTTCGCTTCGTGAACATAAGCATGCAGCCTCCTCATGCTGGGCCTTGATTACTAATCTCAGCAGAGAGACGAATTAACCCGAAATTGTTGATGAATCCAGAGGGCAGAGATAAATAAAAATAAATGGGAATGGGTTGAGGGGGGTGGGCAACGGTGGAGGGAGGAGGGAGGTGACAGGAGCGGCACGGAAGAGGGCGAGACGGTGACAGCGAGTCAAAAATGTGGAGGAGTAACGTTGCCGGGTGGCCGTCGAGGCCACTACTGGCTCCCTTTACGCCTCTGACGGGCTCTGGCCCCTGTGCTCATCAAGCCCAACGAATTAAATCACTGGAGGCCCATTAGGCCCATTCTAATTATTGTTTCTTATACGTATGTATATAGGGAAACCCGGAAAGGTATGTTCTTTCTTAGTTAATGCTATGGCTACCTGTTTGTGTTGGTCCCATATTTTTGTGAAATTGATTGCGTTCTGGGAGCT
>NC_033802.1:68088493-68108005 GCF_001876935.1 Asparagus officinalis
CCTCTAAAAGAATGTTCAAAATTCCAATGTGGGACTATCTTGTTTTTTTAAACAAACAAATACTAACAATCCCCCACTTTGTTTGAAAAAATATTTTAATAATATTATATTTAAAAATAATCTGCAATATGTACAAAATGAGATAAGTATACATATGTAGAGGTATCTTTCGATTTAGACCTTTACTTAGTACAAATACCTCAAAGTTCTATCAAAGTCGTTAGTTGCCTTAACATTAAACTAATTACTCTTTGTGATAGAACCGGAGAATATTGTACATACACTAATCTCTTGTTTCAATGAGAATTAATATTTTAGCACTGTTATGGCCTTGTGTTTATTCCTGGTTCATGAACTCTTTAAAGAACAAACCTTTAGCTCTTTTAAGAAGCGGCACTACTTCTAAGTTCATATAGGTGAAACGTCTACAATATGTTTTCCATTACTTTAAACACACAATAATAATGTATTAGACTTTCATTAAGAGCATAACTCATCCCCTTATTCCGTAATGGACAATATTGATATTATCTTTTAGGGCTTAATGCGTCAATATCAATCAATCAATTTCAGAAACTTGTTATTACCCATTTAAACCATTTAACCAGTTTAGTTCTAGTAAATGGTTGGGTTAGCATTCCTGGTGATCTTAAATATAAGGTTTCAGCCCCATTTCACTTGATGTCATCTTTACTTCCTCTCTTGCTAGAGGTTTTGTATATGAATCAGCCAAATTTTTATTTGTCTTGACATAGACAATAGTTATGACACTATCTTGTATCAAGTGTCTCACATATTCATGTCTTAGACTTATGTGTCTAGACTTACCATCATATGTACAATTATAAGCCCTTGACAAAGTGGCTTGACTATCACAATAGATAGAGATAGGAGGCATTGGACTCGGCCACAACTTAATATCTAGCAATAAGTTCCTAATCCATTCAGCCTCTTTACCAGTTGCTGCTAAAGCAATGAATTCAGATTCCATGGTGGAGTGTGAGATACATGTTTGTTTCTTGCTTACCCAAGAAACTGCTCCTCCACCAAGTGTAAAAACTATTCTAAAAGTGGATTGGTTGTCTCCAACACTAGTCATCCAGCTTGCATCGGTGTATCCCTTTAATACAGCCAGAAAATCATTATAGAACAAACACAAATTTTTGGTTTTCTTTAAATATCCAAAAATCCTGAAAATGCTTTTCCAATGTTCTACACTTGGATTACTAGTATATCTACTTAATTTGCATACAACAAATGCACTATCAGGTCTAGTACAATGTATAGCATACATTAAAGAACCAATTGTACTAGCATACTCAAGCTGTGCTACAGCTCTACCAGAATTGGTAGTCAATTTGGCAATGGGATCGAAAGGAGTGTTAACTTCTTTAAAACCAAGATGATTAAATTTATTCACTATTTTTTCAATATAATGTGATTGGCTTAAAGAAAAACCCCCACTATGTTTTCTAACTTTAATCCCTAAAATAGTATCCGCTTCTCCTAAATCTTTCATTTTAAACATAGAAGATAGATACTCTTTTGTATCATTTATACCAATCATATTAGTGCCGAATATTAACATGTCATCCACATACAAGCAGACAAGCACACCATATTTATCAGTGAATTTAGAATAAATACACTTATCAGCACTATTATGTTTGAAGCCATAAGACAAAATAACAGAATCAAACTTTTCATGCCATTGTTTTGGTACTTGTTTAAGACCATAAAGAGATTTAATTAGTTTACATACTTTTCTTTCATTTCCTGGAAGAATGAAACCTTCCGGTTGTTCCATGTAAACCTCCTCATTTAAATCTCCATTTAAAAAAACAGTCTTGACATCCATTTGATGCACAAATAACTTATGTATAGATGCCAAAGCAATAAGAATTCTAATAGATGTTATACGTGCGACAGGTACATATGTATCAAAATAATCTATGCCTTCTTTTTGTCTAAACCCTTTGACTACTAATCTAGCCTTAAAAGCTTGAACAGAACCATCAGAATGATATTTTCTTCTAAAAACCCATTTACATCCTATTGGCTTTGATCCTTGAGGTAAATCTACTAAAATCCAAGTACTATTTCCCATTATAGAATCCATTTCATCATTGACAGCTTCTTTCCAAAATGAAGCATCTCTAGATGACATTGCTTCTATAAAGGTTTTAGGATCATCACCTGGATTAAAACTTATAGGATGTTTATTTAAAACATTATTATTCCTATCACCTTCAACAAGAAAAATAATTTGTTCAGGAGAAATAAATATGAAGGTAAAGATTTCTCTTTTCTTGCTCTAGTACTTCTTCTTGGCTCTGATGTTTCTTTAGACGTATTCGTTTCCTTAGCATGAAAATGAGAACTAGAAATATTATTAGAGTTAAGTAGAATAGGAACATTTTTAACATTTTTAGAATCTACAGAAAATTTATTTTCAAAGAATTCAACATCTTTAGATTCAACAATAGTATTAGAAGATAAATCAAGTAGTCTATATGCTTTGCTATATTCAGCATATCTGACAAAAACACTTTTAAAGGCTCTAGGTCCAAGTTTTGTTCTTTTAGGATCAGGAATTCTATAATAAGCCAAACACCCCCACACTTTAAAATATGACAGATTAGGTTTTCTACCTTTCCATAACTCATAAGGGCTTATATTTGACTTTTTAGAGGGAATCCTATTATGAATATAACATGCTGTGTACAATGCTTCTCCCCATAAATTTAAATGTAACTTAGCATTATTAAGCATATAATTTATCATTTTTTGTAAAGTTCTATTTTTTCTTTCGGCTAAACCATTCTATTGGGGAGTATAAGGTGCTGTACATTAATGAATAATACCATGTTCTTCACAAAAAGTATTAAAATTATCAGAAAAATATTCACCACCTCTATCAGAACGTAATACTTTAATTTTCCTTTCAAGTTGATTTTCAACTTCTGTTTTGTATTTTTTAAACATATCAAAAGCTTCATCTTTTGTTCTTAAAAGATAAACATACATATATTTACTGCAATCATCAACAAAAGTGATAAAGTATCTTTTTTCTCCTCTAATTAACATACCATTCAATTCACATATATCAGAATGTATTAAATCTAAAACTTTAGAATCTTTGCGAGAAACACTTGGAAAAGATTTCTTTGTTAATTTAGACTTAGCACAAATTTCAAATTTATCAAATTCACCATTAAAGTTAATGAAGTCTAACTTTCTCATATTTTTCAAATAGCGAAAATTTAAATGTGCTAAGCGATCATGCCATAAATATGAAGAATCAACAATATAAACAGAAGATATAACTTTATTATTAATACTTAGTTGATACATTCCATCACAAGAGTAGCCCTTTCCTACAAACATCCCGTTCTTAGACATGATAACATTTATTTGACTCAAAAGCAACCCGAAACCCTTTCTTACAAAGAAGATCAACAGAAACTAAATTCTTTCTAACTTCGGGTACATACTGAACATTTATAAGAGTCAATTTCTTTCTAGAAATAAAATCTATATCAACAGTCCCCTTTCCAGCAACCTTTGCACAAGCATTGTTCCCTCTTTGCACTTCTGTAATTTTTGAAATTTCTTCAAATCCTTTGAACAAGGATTTGTCCTTGCAAACGTGGATTGTTGCACCAGAATCAAGCCACCATCCAGACTTAACAGAAGCCATATTGATCTAAGAAATCATAGCGACCAGATTCTCTTCTATCATATTTGTAGAAGCCTTTGATTTTACATTATTATTTTTTCTGTGATGACATTCTTTAGCAAAATGTCCAGGCTTGCCGCAAATAAAATAGGATCCCTTTTTCTTCTAAAAATTCTTCCTTTTAAAGTGTTGTCCACTTTTCTTTACTTGAAGGTTCACATTTTTTATCGAAGATTCATTCTTTTCCACAGTGTGGACCTTACAATCACTTTGGACAGAATTTTTTGAATCACGTAAGCGTGACTCCTCTTTAATTCTAAGATTCTTCTGAAGTTGTTCCAAAGAGATATCCTCAGTTTTATGCATTAGTTTCTTTGAGTAATCTTTCCAAGTTGATGGTAGTTTTGCAATAATTACAGCAACTTAAAAAGACTCTGGAAGAACTATTTTTAGAACATGAATCTTATTAACCAGAACCTCCAATTCATGAACTTGCTCTCGGACAGACTTGTCATCAACCATTTTATATTCTAGATATTTTGTAATTAAATACTTGTTTGTACCTTCCTCCTCGGCTTTGTATTTAAATTCCAGTGCGTTCCAGATCTCCCTTGTCGACTTTATCCTCGTGAAAAGATCATATAATCGGTCCGAAAGTGTGTTCAGAATGTGACCGCGACATAACACTTCATCTTCCTCCCGTTTTGCCTTCTGCTTTTTGATTTCTTCTATTTCCTCCTTAGTAGGCTGTTTGCCGTCTGCACTTGGTTTTGGATCTTCTATGGGCTATAGGTTGGGGTTGAGGATGTAGGAGATCTTCAATGCTGTAAGAAGAAACATCATCTTGTCTTGCCAGCGAGAGAAATTGTTCCCGTCGAATCGGTCTAATTTGACCATGTCTTGATTCATCACCTTGATTGATTCCGACTCCATTGTAGCAGAGATATTTCTTTAAGATTATTAAAATTAAAAATGAAGGAGACAGAAATTCTGAGGCATGAAACACTTTCCTTAAAGAAATATTTACCCTCACTTGATATTCAAAGTTGCTTCGGGTTAATGCAAATTTTCTTCCCAGGATATAACAGAAAATGAAAATTCCAGTAAGCAAATTTGGAATTTTCCTTAATTCGTTGTGAAACAAGTTTGTAATATTGTAGATGTTTTTGATAGAAAAGATTTAGAAAAGAATTGTTCTTAGATATCTGAAAACATAAACGATTTATAGGTTTGAAAAGGTGCTTCCAACATTCATAACTTTTTCAAAACACCCTTTGGAGCAAACAGCCACTTTTCAATAGTCACTTGTCTTTTTATAATTTTTAAAATTCAAAATATATTAGAAATTAAATATATTCCAATTATATATATATAATATAATATATATATATATATTCTATACTATTATATTAATATATATGATGAAAAATGAATTGAAGGTGACACCTATGGCTCCCACTAGGAACGCGGCCTAAAATCACATCATTTCCTAAATTTTTTTACGTCCGTCCATTGAACTTGTCTACACGTTCTTAAACCCAAACACACCAATTTTGGGAGGTGAACCGTTGTGTTTGACCATTCATTGAGCCTTCGTAAATGTTCTTTCATTCGATAACCGTTAATTTATGCGAGTGGATAAAGGTGTCAAAACACGACGGGGGATTTACCCCTAAATTAGCATGTTGAGTTTAAGAAACTGTAGATCAAGTTCAAACGGAGCGGATCGTAAAAAATTTAGAATGATGTTGATTTAGGGCCGCGTCCTTAGGTGGGAGCTAGGGTGTCACCCTTAGATGCACTTTTCCCTAATAATGTAATATAATATATATATATATATATATATATTATATATATATATTATATAATATATATATATATATATAGAACATTTAAGCGGCAAGCGTGCAATGTGCTAAGTGCGTCTAATAATCGCGTCAAAATCGCGCTACCCGCATGCGGGTTTAGAAGCCTATACTTTGATCCATTATTTAAAGCCTAATAAGCATTCAATGCTTTTAAACCTCTAGAAGAATGTTCAAAATTCCAATGTGGGACTATCTTGTTTTTTTAAACAAACAAATACTAACATCATTCTCATCAAGACGACGCCAAGCCACATGAAGCATTGCATCATGACCCGATCTTTTGTGCTTACATGCTCTAAACCACCCACATCAAGCTCTAACCCACTCACATCACTACTCACTCCCAAAGCCTAGCGCCGCCATGGCGACTTCCACTAGCTCAGCCACCCGACCAACCCTCCTCCAGCCAGCAACTTCCCTCGACCAGCTCTTCCTCTGGCTATCACTCGCTTCAATTGTTAGAAAAATTACTCCCGTGGGAGTAGTGGAAAAACTTTCCGTAGACAATATTACCTATGTTCTTTTTATAATTACTACATTTTATTCTAAACTAAACAAAATTAATTATCATTATTAATTAACAAGTATATTGCTTGTGCTCGCATGGGTTAGATTTATAAAAAAAATATCTTAATAATCCAAATATTTATTCCTATAATAATCTTCAGAACTAAATAGAATTTCAATATAATTATTGGAAAATATCAGATAAAGCAGGGAGAATATGAGATAATATTTTGGGTAATTTATGCAAATAATTTATTTATTTATTTGTAAATAATATTTTGGGTAATTCATGCAAATAATTTATTTATTAGAAAATATCAGATAAAGGAGGGAGAATATGAGATAATATTTTGGGTAATTTATGCAAATAATTTATTTATTTTTTTTGTAAATAATATTTTGGGTAATTCATGCAAATAATTTATTTATTAGAAAATATCAGATAAAGGAGGGAGAATATGAGATAATATTTTGGGTAATTTATGAAAATAATTTTTTTTTTTTTTTTTGGATCACATGAAATATTTTCCTAAGGAAAGTTTTTAAATTTATAAATCTTTACATGTTATCCTATTAATAAGTAACAAAAAGTTGACAAACTTATCATTAATATTTTAAAGGAAGACTAATTCATCAATTTTAAATATAACTTAACACAATTCTAATTTTGCATATATAATTTAGGGTTAATTTTAGAAGAACCCCTCAATTATAGTGGATGTCTTAGAAACACCATCTCTACCATTTTAATTGAGAAAACCGTCCTAAAATTTGGGCATATTATAAATAGCCCCAGTAAAGTTTGAAAATCAGAGAAAACCCCCTCAATTATAGGGTGTCTCACAAGACCCCCTTATCTTTCATACTTTTCTTACCAAACCCTCTTGGCGTCATTTCAAAATGTAAGATAATTTAAATAGCCATTTGAAAATCAACCCATTCAATTAAAAATGAACCCCCAATCGGTAAAAAAAAAGAATAATTTTAAATTTAGAATATTTTTTACCATATTGCTCCTCTCTTTCACTTATCCTACAAACTCAGAGTATTTTTTAATGATTGCGGTGTATTTAGGTCTTTTCTCAACCACCTACTTTTCCTGCGACATTCTAGACCTAAAAATGTTAGCTTTTAGAAAATAAGTGAGAATAGTTCATGGGGATTTCTCAAATTTTCAAACTTGAGAGGGTTTTTCAAATTAAAATCGTTAAGGGGGTTTTTGAGGCACGCCTAATTTTTGAGGGGGTTAACTGAGAAAGGTTCAGAGGGCTATCTCAAAACTTCATAGTTAAGGGGGATTATCTACAACATGCTCATAACTTGAGGAGAATTTTCTCAAATAAAAATAGTTGAGGGGGTTTTCTAAAATTAATTCATGATTTTATGTAGAGAGGCTCTTTACATGAGTTTTTTCCTTTAATTTCTATATTTAAGTATATAATTATGTGATTTTTTTAATTATGAATAGTTTAATATGATAAGAATTACAAAATATTTGATTATTAGAATTTTTGTAATTATGGATAATTTTAAGTTGATGCGAACTTTTAGCTAAATATAAGATTAGGTGTCCATATGTCATCTTCTGATAAGATAAATTAAGAGACCTGTGGAGATATGTGATATGATACATGTCGATATTTTGTGTCTTTATAATATAACACATGTCAAATTTTTGCGCTCTTAGAATTCCACTAATTTCTCTTTATATATAAATGAGGGATTAATTATATTATATGCCACTTGTCAAATTTGTATAACTAAGGACATCTTATAGAACTATAAGTAATCTATAAGAATAAATATTTAAAGGTTATTTAGATATTAATCCCTTGATTTTAAATCTTCAATAATTCTATGTTAGTCCATAAAAGTTTTAAAAATTCTTATAATTTTAGGGACAAATATTGAATTTTTAAAGATTTGAGAGATAAATATATAAATAAACCATAAGAAGGATTAACTTTTGAAAACCCCTCAAATATGGAGGTTGTTTCAGAAAACACACTCAACTCATTTAATTTGGAGGTGTCGTAGATAATCCCTCTCAGCCTTGGTCCAACACTAATTTTAGAAAACCCCCACAACCTTTGGTGTGTCCAATATATAGGATCCAGATAACTATGTGCATGCAATATGGTAAATCTATATCTAGATTATATAAAGCAAAAATAAAAAAAACACTAGCATGCATCTAGGAATATAAACAAAAAGTTCAGCGTTCACCAAACGGATCATTCCTATAGGATCGTCACACCTTTCTTGATCAACGGTTGGAGGGCGATCATACCATGCAACATGTGAGAAGTCCCGACATGTCACCCTGCGACTACCGCATAAAGCATGAACCTGGTCAAAGAAGGACATGATAACTTTTTTTTTGGTCAATGAAAACTTTCATTCATTTACAAATTGTGAATTGTGTAGTATATCAAATACCAGAATGACTGGTAATCAAAGTAAAAGAAAAATTTTACATTTTCTCAATTGTATCTTTCATATGAGCAGGTATAGTTTCATTCAAAATCTTGGAATAGATGGAGACTTTAATTGCTCGAAGTAACATGCTTGACTCCCAAGCTTTTCCTTGAAATATCCTCAAATTTCTCTCCTGCCAATTCAAATAAACTACTACCGAGAGGGTCATCCTCTTCAGCATCTTCAAGAACCCTCTTCCCTTTAAGTTTAAAGAATACCAATTTATAATTTGGTTCCAATCACATGATCTCTAAGAATAGCCCATCCATTCCATCACTTTATTCCAAATTTCACAAACACTCAAAGAAGAGATGTCTAGTGGTTTCAGGTTAGCACCTAGAACAGAGTACACATTGATTTTGAGGGACATGATAATTGCTATATATATTTGTATATTTTCTCTATATCTCATCATGAAAATCCTTTATCTTTATATGAGGACTTAAAGATAGAATCGTATACTTACTAGGATTATGAATATCCTATCTCTAAAAAAGATACTATCCATTAATTTTTTGGGTGTCTATCCCATAACTATAACTAATATGTTCCCACTCACATAAATGAGTGGATATCATATGTTGCTCCCTGAGCCAACACCCTGAACCGACTCATACGAAGTTCTTTTTATTTTGAAAATTAGGGCACAGGGGCCCAAACATTAGAATGTATGAGTTCAAAAAGCATAGCTGAAATATGATTACTACCAGAAAAAGATAAAGCCAAGTGTTTTGCCAACCTATAGCTTATAGGAATTAAGAGATTTAGAGCATATTTCCCCTTGTGCACAAGTAGTTGACAAGTAACAAAATTGAGAAAGTGAAAGAAGACCAAGCTCACAGAGGGAGGTGTGGTGTAAAGGTGAATAACTATAGTAGAGAATTTTGGAAGAATAAGCTGATCCATAGCATAGAGACTATGTCTTTTATAACATGTCCCAATTTATTTCCCTATGTGAAAATGATGTAGAGAACTATAGCCAGTGCAGTATGTCATGCCATGAGGTAAAAAGTGGCGGTCCTTGGTGTAGGTTAGCAGGCGAAATTTGCCTTGCTAACATACGCCCCCGCCTGGAAATATGACGAAAAAGAAGAGAAATTCTGGGAAAAAATCTTCAGTATAGGTCTACGAGATTCAATTTCTGCTTCTCAAGCCTTGGAGGATTCAGTTTCAGCTTCAAGTTTTGATGATGATGATGTAACCTTGAGTTTTGAGACTATGGGATCAACAGGACCACGTGGAGAGAAGAAGAAGAAATCGCTGAGTGATATTCTCAGATCGGATAGCTTTCTTGTTCCTCAGGTTAGTTCTCAGGGATCTGGATCTCAAATCCTTCAAGCTAGGAGTTCCTCTTGCAAAGATGTGATCGATGGAGATCAAAATAATTTGCTCAATGATTCTGGAATCTTGAAATCTGGTTCAAGTGGATCTGGTAAGATTTCTTGGGCTGATAAGGTTGATTTTGATGCTTCTTGTCAGCAAGCAGATCTGATTTTGAGTAGATCTTATAATTCACAAAAAAGTTTGCAGAAAGAGAAATCTGTTCTTGATTCTTCTACTAATGCTTTAAATTCGAATGAGATTAATGCTTCTGCTGCTAAGGCTATGAATTTGAATTCAGTTCTTGAATCTGTTTCCTTAGATCTTGATAAGAATAGTGTTGAAAATATAATCAAGTCCCCACTGGAACCTGCTGAGCCAGTTCAGAACAGAACAGATAAGAAATCTTGGTCTAGCTTTTTTGTAGACAATAGGAAATCAGGTTGTGGCATGACCTTGAACTTTAAAACACCTGAGAACAAAGAGTTTGTGGCTTTTAGTGAAGAGGAATCGAATGAAGGTAATTCGAATTGGAAATTTTCTTTAATTGACCAAGTTTTAGGCTTAAATGTTAAGTTTAAGGCCATGGAAATTTATGTTCAAAAAGTCTGGGATCATTGGGCAGTACCTGAAGTGTGTCTGCTCAAACCAGGATTATTTTTGTTTAAATTCAAGAGTAAAGAGGAAATGGAGGATATCTTGGTGAATGGTCCATGGTTCTTTGGTTCTAGGCCCCTCCTATTGAAAGTATGGTCAAATGATGAAGATATAGAAAAGATAAATGACAATGTTTACCCTCTGTGGATTCAGCTGCCAGGTCTCAGATTAAATTTGTGGAGCTCTAATGCTATAAGTAAGATAGCTAGTTATATTGGGAGGCCAATTGCCACTGATAAGCTAACTGCTAACAAGCAAAGATTATCTTATGCTAGGGTGTTAGTTGAAGTTCATATGCCTTCACCTCTCCTTGATATAATTCCTATTCATGGTCCAAATGGGAAAATTTTTGATCAAAAGGTGTTTGGTGGAAAATTTGTAATAAGAAAAATGAATGAAAGAAATATATTTGATTTTATTCTCTCTAACTGCTTAGAAAAAGAATGTTTACAAATCTCTCAACTCTCGATTACAATTGGATTTCTGATTACAAAAGAGAAGAGAATGATCTGGATTCTCTCATTTGTTTAATTCTGGGTTCTTCTTGGTAGCGATGAGATGCCTCCCACGAATGCTTGCGTCAAGTTTGCTTCTCGTTGACGATCCGAATATCTATGCTCACTGGAACAACAGTCTTGTCTGGTTGATAACTCTTGATGAGTTTCGTGATTCAGAATAAACTCTAGTAATAGAGTTGTTCAAACAAAAAATAATCCGGTTAATAAGCCAAATATCGACGGTTTAGAGCTTCTCCGTTTGTTGATTTCCCAGACTGTGTAAGGAGTCAATCCTTCTTTTCTGATTCTGGAAAATCTGATCGAAAGATCCTCTCCAAGTGACCAAAATCCGATCTCCAAAAATCCAGCCCTCGATCTGATTATCAAAAATCCGATCTAAGCAATCCAAAAAAAGAGCCCCTAACTCTGTTGAGTTTGTTGATATTTATAGGGGGATTAGGGGTGTAACTACCCCCATAATCCGCTCCTAAATGGGGGCTTAGTTACCCCATTGATCGGGTGTAACAACCCACGTAAGCCATTCCTCAAATCGTGGGTGAAGAGCGGTTTTCGAAACTTCCTGGATCGTGTTTGAACAGGTCAGAATTTTAACATGCGTTCTGGCCTAAATTCTGTGTTTGAACGCAGCATCTGGAGGTGCGTTCTGCAGCGATATTGAGCTGCGTTCTTCATTGTTTGAAGGTGCGTTTGGCAGCAGTATAGAGCTGCGTTCGACGTCGGTTGGAGCTGTGTTGGGCAGCGATGATGAGCTGCGTTCGAGCTGTGATTGGCAGCGATTGGAGCTGCGTTTGAGAGCCGCTGAAGCCGCGTTCGAGCTATGATTGGCAGTGATTGGAGCTGCGTTTGAGCTTCTCTGTCTTTATATATGGATGACACCAATGACCAGTAGAGAAGGTCTTATTCAGGCCATTTGTAACAATTGAGGCATCTTAATAACGCTCTATCAACTGCAGGTCACGATCTCCACTAAGATTTCTTTGCATGGTTTAACCATGTGCTCTTCAGTGTGTCGAATATCATTACACTGCTCATCAGCACCTCTGATAGTTGCTCTTCAGTGTGTCGAATATCATTACACTGCTCATCAGCACCTCTGATAGTTGCTAATATAATATTAGTTATGTTGTTGTCGCAGCCATCAAGATCAATCATCTCACATAAGAAGCTGCATTTGTGTTTGCCGCGGTAGGTGATTGAATTGGTGTTGTGTCTTGATGATGGTACGCAGGGAGGACTTCCACGTCTTGGTTTGAAGAGATCGTCGATTTGTAATCTCTTTCTATCAGAGTGTTGCTAAAGGTAGCCTTCTGGAAGTCGTCAGATTGTAACTTCCATCATCGGTGTTTGATGGGGAATCAACTATCTTTTTTAGACAGCCTACAGAACCCCCTCCAAAGTTTTCGAAAGTTCGTGGTTGACTGGGACGAATTTTTGAAATACTTTGGAACCCAAAAATTTTGTTGATCAAATGTATCTTATCGCAGATGGAGTGGAGCATCTTTGTTGGCTTCCTCATTCTTTTCTGGTTCATCTGCAATGACTTTTGTGCTTTAGTTCGTTTGGCTAAGTTCGTCGTCTTCAGGGAGGTTGGGCATCTCTGAGCTTAAGACAGATCTGTCGTCATAGATGGAGAAAACCACAAGCCTATATCAGAAGGACTTCATCCCCAGCTTAGTCAGGAGACTGGCTTCAGAGGGATTCACTTTATCTTCTCTCTTGATCATCTTGTCTGGGGTCATTGCTTGGAATATTAACCTCTTTGAAGGGGTTAGTTACGTGATAGGCTGAGATTGGCCACCAGAACGCATGTCTAAATTACGCGTTCTGCTGTTTGAACATGAGGGTGCGTTCGGAAATCAAAACCCCCTCTTTTGAAAACGCGAGAATCACGTTTCGGGTGAGATTTGCCTAAAATCCCGCTCTGATTTGACAGCTACAGCTGTTTATAAATGGGCCACTAAGGTCAAATCAAAAGGTCATTCGACTTTTCCCCCTTTTACTCGATTTCTAAACAGGGCTACTGTTCATCTTCTCCAGCACTTCAACGGAGGAAAAGATCCGTTCCTAAATACTTCGCACATCTTCGTCTTCTTCGCCACAGTTGCCATGGGACCTAAGAAGAAAATGGCGTCCAAATCGAAGATTGCCGAAGCTCAGGGTGCTTCTTCAGCTAGAACCTCTGGGGACGATCAAATCCCCGCGCCTTCGTCGCTGGTTTCTTCAACTAACGGTAAGATTGACTCATTGGAAGTTGGTTTGATAGATCTCACGTCCCTTACCCCTGATTAATGATCTGTATTTAAGCTCAATAGATAATTCTGGGCTGGTAATCGATTTCAAGAAAACGCATGGCCAGCTCCATCGTTCATAAAATTTCAACGCAGGTTTGGACCCTGCGTTCGAGAATCTGAACGCAGGTCTAAATCTTGCGTTCAACATTAGATGCAGGTTAAGACCCCGCGTTCGAGAATCCGAACGCAGGTCTAAACCTTGCGTTCAAAAAAATTTAGATGCAGGTTAAGGCTCTGCATTAAATGATCTGGACGCAGGTCTGAGACTTCTTCTGACTAACTTTTCTATTTGCAGTATGCTACTCCAGCGAGCCTCTTTCCTTCAACTATTACTTCGGTCATGCGGGAGGTGCGGTGAAGAATACAATCTTCAGTTTTGCCTTCGAGTATCCAATATTCCAGGACACCCATAAAGAGAGGGCGAAACTCATCACTCAGGCTTTTCCTGAGACTCTCAGGTCTTTGGTTACAAATGCTAAATTTGAAACCGCAGAGCGTGAGATTTTAAAGAAGCCGTCCTTCCTATTCGGGGATTCTGTAAAAATGGACCCCAAGCGGATGTCCGAGGGGAATTACAAATGGCTGAAGGTCGTCAACAACCGTCGTCTTTTCCTTCCCAATTTGGAGCGGATGTGGCCGATCTCTTATTATCAGTGCGCTTCTATCCCGCGGTCGATGAATTGGGAACTTGTTCAAGACCAAGGCGGTGTTGCTACGGGGCACATCACTCATCGGGGCACTCATCCGGCTGGTTTCAATAATTTTATGGCTTTAAAACCAGGTTTATTCCAAAAAGAGCACCCTGTCGGAGAGCCTGCTAAGTTGGCGGAGGTGTTTATTAGAACATTTATTTCTGTCAAAGAAGAGTTCCCTACTCGGGATTTCAGGGCCCCTACTTGGGTTCACTCCAGTGATGCGGACTGGTGGGCCCGGATGATAAATTTCGTCTTGGAGGAACTAGAAGAACCTTTGAGAATTTCGGATTTAAGAGTTCCAATAATGGCCACTCGATATGGCATTCCTCCGAATTACAGCGGACTCTTCGCTATGCTGGAATTCTACAACCCTCACACCGGCACCTTTTTCACCCCAGTTGGTGAACTGGGCTTCGCTCTCCACGAAATGTTTGAAATTTCTGGATTGTCCTTCGGAGAATTGCCTTATGAGGAGTTTGTTCCTGGAAGCAGGGAATTAGAGATCCTGAAAAATGATGCTCCCGAAGTCTACGACACTTACTGGGAATTGATGTGCCATTTCCAGTTATGTGCGCAAATTACCGGGAAAAGAGCAAGTGGTGTAAAACAAGGACAGTGGTCGGAGTATCTTTTCCGCAATCTATGGGACAAAGAAGCCGATGTGACTCGCTTGGCCGCCAGTACTCTTGAGGAGATCGCGGAACGCATCAATGATGCAACTTCTCACTACACTTGTGAGGTAGAAGAGGATGTTTTCCCAGCGTTCACCACATTTGAGAGCTTCCATTATCAGGCAGAAGTCCCAATCTCCGACATGGCTTTGTTTGCTGGTTTTCTAACTCTTTGGTTGAAGCGTTGTGTGGTACCCACAAGCCCAGTGGATGCTATTACAGTAGAAGTCTTGTATCCCGCCGTTCTTCTGGCTTATGGACGACCCTTGAACCTTCTTTCAGCCATGGTGTGCTGTTTACAAAGTGGCTTGCGGGAACTATCTTCCGAGTTTGTTGCTGTCAAGAAATTGGACTCCGACGGGAAGACTGTCATTCAGACCCCAACTCCTCGGGTGCCGATGCCATACATTTATTTAGTATATTGGTTTGTGTTGCATTGCCCTCCGATAATGACGACTCCCGAATCAAGTGGCACTTCAGCTCCTATTGTTCAGCAGTTAGAAACCTCTGAGTGGGCTGGTTGGTATCAAGTTAAATTCCGTGAAATATTGAGACGGGATTATAATTACAAGATTGCTTGCAAGTTTCCTGCTTTCGAAGGTGGCGCGTATGGAGAACTCCATCAAGACATTCCGGGACCGAATTCTTTCACCAAGCTTAGCAGGGGTGCCTTTTGGTGGCTTATAAACATTCGTCCGGGCTATCTTATTTTTCGACAAGGGAGGAAATGCTTTATTGAGCCTTATCACCCTTATCACTTTTCTCGGCAATTTGGCTATGATCAGCTCTATGTTGGGAATCCAAACCCTACTCTTGCGTACACAGGTAATGTGTATGAAGGAGCACGAGCTTGGTACTACTCGGTGGCTGGTTGTACCGGAGCAAAATTCCAGCTACCACATAAGATGCCCAATGCACGTACCTCTCTGAGCTTCTGTACCTGGTACCAGGCCGCTTCTCAAATTTCAGCTTACAATATGAATACTTCTTGTTTGAAGGCCATCCGCAAATGGTATGCTTCAAAGAAGAGTGCCAAAAGGTTCCGCGCCCGTGGTGCTAGCGAATATTTATCATATGAGAAGTCGATTCCAGAGGACGAACGGCAACAATCACCAGAGCCAATTCAGGAAGAGGTCAGGATGCCGGATACTCGCGAGGTAGAACCTTCAAGAGTTCAGACTCGGAGTAAGAGTACCACTGGAAAGAGGGCGCTAGGGCCGGTCGAAGAAGCCAAGTATGACAAAAGAGCTCGTCGGAAGTTAACGCTCGAACCCCCTGCTTCCAAACTTATGACGGATGCTCAGAAAGCATGGTGTACCGAAGATGAAGAACAAGAATCGACTGCTATGGAACTCTCGCCTCAGCCTGGTCTCCCCTCAGTTGGTCCTGTTTTAGGAGGCCATGATTCTTCTGCTCATTCATTACATGAAGAAGAGTGTGGAGATGAATCTTTTGCAGGGGGCGCAGAGTTTGTTCCCGAAGACACGCTTCATGATACAGCCTCCACTGCCTCTCATGTTGCAGAAGACATATCCCATGTCTCAGAACCTGTAGAGGCTGCCCAGCAAGGCTCAGCCACGGACAAGTCTCTTTCCACTTCTGTGTTATTACCAATTGTAGGCGACTCACAGCCTAGCCCCACTACTGGAATCATAGCAAAGCCTACTGTCACCGAAGATGCGCCAGCATTTCCCCCTGTAGGCGAAGAGGAACCTATGGATCTGTAGGGTAAAAATTTGATTCTTCCGAGGAAAGGAGTTTCGTTTGTATTTATAAGAAAGCTTATTACAAACTAACAAATCAAATGTTTACAACAGAAGCAGAGGGAAGGCCCTCTTTGTTTTGTGTGGGGACTTTAGGTGGCTATAGGACGCTTCGCTCGATGCTCGGGTCGAGTCTGCTTCCCTTGGACCGTTTGAATGAGGTTGCTGGAGAGCTTCAGTTCGCAGTAGAAGCTCGGGGCAATGGAGTTCGGGTCTGCTTAGTTCGTCGGCGATCGGAGCTCGGAACTAGGCAGCGGTGCTGTAATGCAAGGATCTGCTAACAGCTTGGTCTCAACTCTTTTTTCTCCAAGTTTTGCGACCTCTCTTCCAGTGTGCTGGAAGGGGTTTTTTTAATGGAAGAAGGATAGCTTGACTCCTCCTTGAATTGTGGGATGTGACCACATCCTCTTCAGAGACGTCTCGCCGTTCCTCGATACCATGAACGGTCATTCCAGGGATTGTGTTCTATGTCCTGTCACCTACGATGGGAAGGCCCATCTTGTGTGTGAGGCAACGAACGACTGCTATCCGAGTGGATTTGACCAGCATTAATGAACCGCATTTATGAGTTCGCAGATCGATGAAGTGTCTGTCCGATCACTTGTACTGTGCGTGACCGCCCGGCGTGCTTTGAGCACGACGCTTTCTCCTTTCCGGTCAGGAGAGGCGGTGAAGTAGGTGTACAGTACTCGAGTGGGTCTAGCCAGCTTGCCGAGTGCCGGCGGATCCAGCTCTTGGCTCAGACATCCGAGGTGAGTCGCATTTATGAATGCTCAGGTTGACTCGACACCTGTCCAGCTCCTTCGCGCTGTGCGCACTGTGGGCGGCCGTTTGACGGTCCTGGGGTACTGTGCTCTCTCTCCCTTCGGGTCGAGAGAGATGGGAAGGTCCATCTCAGCACGTGGGGTAGTGGATACCCAGCTGTACTGACGGTTTTGGGGCTTGCTGGCGGATTCGACTCCGAACTCGGGCAGGCGAGTTGAGCGAAGAGCGAATTTCCGCCATCCTGATCGACCCTGACTCATGCTGGCGAGTCGACCGTTAGGCGAACCTGGACTTGAGTACAGTCGACGTCTACGCGGTTTAGGTCCGTGCCAGAGAACTGGGCGTGCGAACTCTTCTCGTAGACAAATTCCCTGTAGACCCATAGAGGTATTTTTTACCGTCTACAAGACCCCCTTCAAAGTTTTCAGACCTGAACTGGCTTGCGTGTGGTCTGGAATACTTTGAATGAAGAAATTGTTGGCGAAGCAAGTGCCTTCGATTTCTCTTAGGATTTTTAGCAAATCCTCAGCTATCAACGGGTTTGATGTGCCTTTACCGATTACCGTTTGAATCGGGCTAGCCATACTATTCTCCTCAGTATGATGAGTTGTCGAACAGTTTCTCTTAGGCTTAATGCTAAGATTTCTGCTCTAACCCTTAGCCATCTGGGGCGTGGGTTTCAACCGTTTAAGCAAGGTCATTCTTTTGGCTTTGTTCGTAATTTTACCTTTGAGGGCGAATGCATCGTCAAGGCGAAATTAATTTTTGAGAGCCAATTCTCGCGCGACTCGTGGGGTTATGCCCAGTATTTGCAGGCGAAACCCTTCCTTTTGTAGGCGGAACCGGATCTGACGGGAGATGAGCCACGTGTCTGCTGATAGAGCCTCGTGCTTCCCAGCTAAGACATTGGATCGTGGCGATCGTGACTTGACAGCACGATCCTCGTGCGTTTCGCCCTGCGACGTATCGTGGCCGTGGTTCTCGGACTCAACCGTCGGATTCAAACGCTAATCTCGGTCCCTTCGATGCACTGAGGGTGATCTGGGCCGTCGAATTTGATCGTGGCCCCGTTTCCTGTCCGTTAGGGTTTTCGCCTTTCGAGGGCAGTCGTGGCCACGTGGACAACTCCGCCCTTCTAAATCAGCCGTTTTCCTCCATTGGGAGTTACCGTGCTTTCAAATCTTGAAAGGGAACATCCAAGGAAAGAATTCCCGCTTCCTCTCACAATGGCTCCGAAATCCAAGAGGTGTAAAGTGAGGGGTGCAGGCCCCGGACGTTACTCCGACCGTCTCTCTGCCGGCATGCCTGCCGGTGCTATGGAGTCGCGCCCAGGTACGTTGATGGGTTTGCTGGACGATCTCTTGTAGGTCTTAGGCGTCGGATTTGGGGAGATGAGCGTTGCTCGTTAAGCTTGGTAGCCTTCCCGATTTGGGGCAAAGTTTGCCCTGTTTGCCCTTAGAAGACGATTACTGTCTCCGCGGGCGAGCCCTTCAGCGGGAAGGAGGCGAACTCCCTTTTTGTAAGGCGAGTCCGGCCCTTTCCTGTTAGAGGGACGTCTAGTCTGTAGGGGCAGACTTTATTCGAAGTGGGTTCCTCCTTGCGATTTCGCCCTCCTCTGTTTGATGGGCGATTTTGCCCCTACAGCGGATTTTGTCTTGATTGACCTTCTTCTTTTCTTTTTCTTGCAGCGACCTTTTCCGATGAGGCTTTTCCAGAGGGTGTGGCCGTCGGCCACGTCGGGGCTACGAGCTACGCAGCACCTTCTCGGTTTCCCTCTTTGGCTCCAGTACCCGTGTTCACCGCTGATAAGCCGCATGGTCTGATACAGAGGGTCTCGGATGGTCATCATTTGACCCTACGCGAGCTGACAACCAACGCGGCGCTGACAGATGAGGCCAGGGCAGAGCTGCCGAAACCTCAATTTTTGTTTGGCGACTCCATGACCGACCCTTCCGCCCTGTTGCTCAAAGAGAGCCGGTGGTACCGCACGGTAGAGGGGACCCATTACTACCTCCCCAGCATGTCGAGAGGGTTTTCGATTGTTGAGCTGCGGTCCCTCGCGATCCCTCGGACGATGAACTGGGATTTGACCCCCACTCAGGACGGGGTCACTTGTGGCGTCTTTACGGGCTCTACGGCTGGGTATGGAGTGGAGAGCTCATGTAAGCGCGTGACGGGTCTGCGCCCTGGCTTAGTGTCTGTTGAACCGCCCGTAGGGGAGTCGACAGCGGTGGCGGAGACCTTCCATCACCGCTTCTTTCGAGCTGGTGGGAGCTTTCCCCCGAAGGACTTTAGAGCCC
>NC_033802.1:68109005-68137692 GCF_001876935.1 Asparagus officinalis
GCTGCGAAATTTTATCACGGGACTGCGCATTTTGGAAAATGTTGAAAGACCACTAAGGTTATATTATGATAATAAATCAGCAGTAATGTATTCCAATAACAACAGGAGCTCAACTAAGTCAAAACATATTGACATTAAGTTCCTGATTGTGAAAGAAAGGGTACAGAGTGGACAAATATCCATAGAGCACATTGGGACAAACTCCATGATAGCTGATCCTCTTACTAAGGGACTACCACCTAAGGTCTTTCATGAGCATACTGCTCATATGGGTGTGGTATTATTTGAGGATATCATGATTTAGTGGGAGTTTGTAATTATGATGCTTTATGTTTGGTTGTATTGTCTGATCAGAATAAAGTATTCAGTTAAGACACTCTGTTACATTATGTTTGGTTTTGACCTCACTAAGGAGGACCAGTTGAAAATAGACATGTACTGATCACATTGCATGTAATTTTCATGCTGCACATCCATGATTGATCTATGTCGTTTGATTGTATTGGTATATGTGACCATTGATGGGTCGAGTCACGATAAATGTGACGAAGGCCGCTTTGATCCTATATTGATATAGTCAATGGACGAGATTGTTCGGAAATACCTTTTCAGTGATAGCAATTTTTGAGCTCATAAGGTTATACACAATTTAAGGAATCATATGGTGCCCAAGTGGGAGATTGTTGGATTTAATCTAATAAATCTATTTGTGGGCACATATGATTAATCAATGTGTATTGCTATCTTTCAGGATAACCCACTAAAGTGATCAATTAAGTTGGGTTAATTTGGTATTTAAATAAGTCATGGGGTTATATGTGCAGATACCAGGTTGTAATTGTAATTTATTGAGGGGCTAAATTACAAAAGTACAACATCTATAAATAAGGGGTTATGGTCCCTAACCTAGGGTTACATTCTCTAATTCTCTACACCCCCATCTAGCTAGAGAAATTCGGTTAAATAAATCTAGATTATGTAGGCCAAGACCTCCATAGATGTTAGGAGAGCATACAGTGGACGAAGCCACTTTTGATTTTGAGTATTTGTTCATATCACATGATCATAAATGATACCTGCATACTTTCTCAACAGTTTTGTTTACTTTTTGTTGGTCTTGGATGTGTAGACCGAAACTTAGAATCAAAAATCAACAAGTAGCAGAAAACCCAACCATCAGTCGACTGTTGGAAGAACCCCAGTCGACTGATGCGACTGTTGGAAACAAAGCTGGAAATCACATTCTGGTAAGTCGACCGACACAAGGCAGCCAGTCTACTGATTCGTCCACGAGCAACCCTATAGAAAACACAGTTTTGATGAGTCGACTGATGCATGATGTCGGGTCAGACGCTTTCCTGGTTCGGGTTGGACTCCTGTTTGAGCTAGAGTTTGTATATATATTTAGGCGTTCTTTTGAGGGATTGTACACGAAAAAAGAGGGTTTTGAGAACACTTTGAGATTAGAGATCTTAGCGAGAGAGTGGCCGTTTGCAGACATTGTAATCATCATCAATATTAAAGGAAATTTCTGGTGTGGCTCCCGAGGACGTAGGCACGTTTGCCGAACCTCGTTAAATCTGGTGTTTTCTCTTTGTTTTATTCTTTCCTACAAGCTTTCTCTTATTTGCTGTGATTTCTTGCTTGCATACTTTCGACACAAGATCTGGAAGGGCACGGGTTGTCGTTGTTTCAACCCCAACACTTTTTTGGCAGAACAAATATGCTTCCTCAGTAATTATGCATACTAAAGATAACTGATTTAAAAAAGCAGCAGTCTACCAGTGTAAGAGAGGAGTTTAGAGGTCCAAAAAGTAACTTTTTAAATGATTTTCTCATTTAGAACATTACAATCATGAGAAGTAAGAGATCTAGAAGAAAGGAGAATGCCGAAGTATTTGACTAGAAATGTACCTTCAGTGAAGTTCAAGTGTTGAAGGATCCTGAGCTTAGTGGTATGATCAACACCTTCAAAAAATATTTGACTCTTAGCAACATTTGCGGTGAGACCAGAGGCTGAACAAAAGAGAGAAAATCTGCTGAACAAATGTGAAACTAAAGATAAATCTCCCCTACAAAAAGTTAACAAATCATCTGCAAAACATAGACGAGACATTTGTAAGCTTCCACATTTGGGTGAAATTTGAAGCCCCTGGCCATCTTAAGATCAAGAAGTGCTCTGTTGAGATATTTCATGCACACAATAAAGAGGTAGGGGAGATTGGATCCTGCTCCCTCACCCCTCTAGCACCAGATAACGATGAAGATAAATTGCCAATTACTGAGACAGTATTAAGAGACTTAATGAATGCATTTCATGATCCACTTCCTGAATTTGTGTGGAAAGCCTAATCCTTGTAGCATCTCATTCAAAAACGACCAATTAATAGAGTCATATGCCTATTTGAGATGAACTTTTAGCAAACATATTGGACTTACATTCTTCCTTGGATACATATGAAGCAATTCCTAGGTAAGAAAAATATTGTGAGATATTTTCTACCTTGGATGAAAGCCCCTTGATTAGCACTAACGAAATTTTGGATGACATTCTTCAATTTATTTGTGAGCGCATGTGAAATGCATTTGTAGGGTACATTACAAAATGCAATAAGTCTGAAGTCAGAAGATGTATGTATTAGGACATTGAACTTTGGGTATTAATGTTACGGAGGCAATATTCAAAGCCTTTAGCATTTTCCCAATTTGGAAGAAATGTACAACTGCCTTAATGATATCATGTCCCATAATTGAGCAAGCAGTTTTTGAAAACTTAATTTGCAATACAGCCATCAGGACTAGGGCTTTTTTGGTCATTAATTTATTTGAATGAGAGCCTTTTTTATTTCATTAGTAGGAATTGGTCTACACAGTTCAATAGCCTACTCTCCAGTAATGCAAGGACCTCTAATTAAGCAAAATCTTATTATTAATAGGCTGAAACAGGTGTAGCAGAACCAAGCAAACCTTTATAGAAAGCCACAAGTTCCTCTTGAATAGCAGATTGAGTACTAAGCTTCTCTGCACCCTGAATTGTGTATAAGACATGGATGTAGTTAATTGCTCTCCTTTGCTTGATAGAAGCATGAAAACGGGGGCTAACTTATTTTAGATTGATAGAACAAAACTACAACTAGACTATGATCAGATATAACAGGAGATAACAACTCTGAATCATAATTTGCATACATATCCATCCATTTCTACTTTATGAGAACTCTGTCTAGCTTGCTGAATACATGATGCTTATTCCAAGTAAAGAAACAGCCTCTTGGTCTCATATCAAACAGGTGAGTATCACACATTATGCTTTGAAGTTCAACAATTTCAGATCTGGGAGCTGGTCTGCCATTGTATCTCTCCTAAACACTTTTGATGTAGTCAAAATTACCCATAACTAACCAAGGATCTTTAATTGATGAAATGAGAAACCTCTGACAGATTCCCAAGCAGAACTTCTCTCATGCACAAAATTGAAACCATAGACAAAAGTTACAAAATAGAACTTAGACTCACTTTTGTCCTCAACATTGCAATGCCTGATTTGAGCAGATGAGTGACTCACTTGGAGGGTAATGAAGCATGAGTCCCATAAAATCAAAATTTTATTATGCACATTGAGATCAAAGTTATGCACATAATTCCAACTAGGGGAGCATTTATTGGCAATACAACTAATACCAACACTCTGCACTTTTGTTTCTATAAGATCAAGTAAGGAAATTTTACTACTCCTAACCAAATTCTTAACCTAAAGTTGCTAATTAGGGTGGTTAAGGCCCCTAGTATTCTTGCATGCAAAGTTTTTCACCTAGGTTTGGGATTTATGGTCTTCTCCACCTTAACTCCCTAGTGTTTGCACTAGGGAACAGTACCATGCTTTCTTCTTGTAGATGAAACCGTAAAGGAAAGGTCCACAATAAAATTGATACCATTTTCATCGTGTATCTGTAGGTTCTGAAAAGCATTAGGAGTGCAGCATATATCAACGTTAGGAGTTGTCATAATTTTACTTTTATCCTTCTTCTTGGCTAATTGCTATCCTTGTTCAGGAGGTCTATCTTCTCCATTGTTATCGTTACGAGGAGCAGCAGCATCGCCATTTACTTCCCCCAGTTGTACTACTAGATGAGGTAGTAGTGATCTCAACATGTGCATTCATCAACTTCAATCTGCCATTTCTCAGCATCAAACTCAATGCAGTAGATTATACTAACTACATTCCCCGAAGATTTGGTCTCGGGTACAACGACATGAGCTAGATCTGAAGAATCCATGTCGAGAGATCTCCTAAAAAAAGTACCAAAGATGAAGAAGGGGATCTAGAGATTGAATTTGACCAACAAAGAAATGAGAAAACAAGGAAAAGCTGAGGAGCAATCGAAAAGTGCATAGTAACAGGGAAGAACAAACATAAGCCTACATCGTCTCTCTCTATTCTTTTTTTTTTCTTTTTTTGGTGTACACCAAACATTTTGATCAGCGATGATCACAATAGGATTTTTTTTTTTTGGTGGAAGTCGAATTACGGGCAAAGAAACTACAACTTTATTATTTTGTTTATTCTTGCAAAAGATCATATGAGGCTAATGCTTGGAAGTACTTCCAACTGTTACGCCCAGGCCTCCAAGCCTATTGGTGGAATGTCAGCCTGCTAGGCTGTCAGGCTAAGATCCACTGAGTATAGAATGCTCTTTGGCTCAATCAACAACTATATAAACCGATTTATATTCTGACACATAACTGATGTGAGACTACATTTTGGGGTATCACAATCACCTCAAATGAAATGCACAATGTCCTTATGGCAATATGACCCTCATACTATTTGTCATGTCATATGGCTTACAAGCCATTTGGCTTGATGTTAACTATGAGGCTTACTAAGTACAACACGTTCTGTCGGTGCTAATTGACTTCCTTGACTAACTGATGTGGGACTATAATATTTTGGGTATCACATCAACGTCAACGTGCATCGATCTTGTACATTCTTATATACCAGCTGAAAAACCACAGTTTTCAGTGTTCTTTCTCGTTGTTGTTAACCAGCCATCATTTTTGACTCCAGGGAATTCGGTGGCCGTTTTTTGAGAAAATTAGAAAAGGTGATGGGTCCCACAACTATTTTATTATTAGTGACGGGTCCCACTAATAATATTTTATTTGTGCATAGTATTTCTGAAACACTATAAATAGGGCCATAAACTCTTAAGGAAATCTTATCCCAGAAACAACTCCTCTTATAGAAAGAGTAAGAGAAAACAAAGAGAGAGTTTGTGAGAGTTCTTGGAGTGTATCTGCTCAAGAGAGGGTGTTCTCTTGGATCAATTCTTTTGGGATATAAAAGAATTTGGCGTCGTCGTTGCACCATGGAGTAGTTCCGAAGGAGTGAACCACGTATATCTGTGAGTACTCTGTGTTGAATTTTGTGCCTTTATTTTGTGATTAAGTCTCCGTTCGAGGCGTTATTATTGGGGTGAATCCTAACAACTGGTGTCAGAGCCTGACTTAGAGTATATATATATATCTGCTTATCGTATGCTCTGTGGCTGCCACTAAAAGTGGATCCTCCACATCAGAAAATAAGTTAGATTAATATTTACTCTTTTTAAGGCATTGGGCACTATTCACGAATACGGTATACGGTACTATTCATGAATACGGTACTATTCACAAATACGGTACTATTCACGAATACGGTACTATTCACTAATACGATACTATTCACACATACGGGAAAGATGTAATCTTTCGCCATGGGATCTACAGTTGAAGACAACAGGCTTCGAATTGAGAAGTTCGGCGGCCAAAATTTCAGGTATTGGAGGATGCAAATAGAAGACTATTTGTACCAGAAGGATCTCTTCCTACCCCTCCAAGGAGAGGCGGGGAAACCTGAGAAGATGGACGACGATAAGTGGAAGGTGCTCGATCGTAAAGCACTTGCCACCATCAGGCTCAACCTTCACCAGCATGTGACTTACAACGTCTCGCATGCGACCACCACCAAGGAGTTGATGGAGGCCTTGGAGGCGCTGTATGAGAAGCCGTCTGCTTCAAATAAGGTGTACCTGATGAAGAAGCTATTCAATCTCAAGATGCAGCAAGGAGCTCGCGTGACGGACTTCTTGAACGAATTTCAGGCTGTGGTGCAACAGCTTGCTGCAGTAGATCTAAAGTTCGACAACGAGATCCAAGCTCTTCTGCTACTTTCTTGTCTACCAGATTCATGGGAGAATATGGTAATGGCGGTGAGCAACGCTAATGGCAATGACAAGATGAAGCTCGACACAGTGGTTGGGGCAATTCTGGATGAAGAATCTCGCCGCAAAGTCTCAGGAGCTGAGGCCTCTAGCAGTGGGAGTGCTCTGCATGTCGAGGCACGAGGGCGTGCACAGAAGAAGGGTAGGGGACGACGAGGCCAATCAAAATCCAGAGGGAAGTCTAAAGGGCCTAACCCGAATGGTTACGGTGAAGGGAAGTGCTTCAGATGCGGAAAGAAGGGCCACTTTGCACGGGACTGCAGAGTTACTGATCAAGCATCAGCAGGGGATGATCGGGCTGACGGTGCAGCCAATCTCATGCACGAGACGGATTCGGATGCACTTCTCCTATCCCTAGAAGACAAAAGTGATGCGTGGGTCATCGACTCTGGCGCATCTTTTCATGCAACCTCACAACAAAAGCTGCTTTCATCGTTCGTGAAGAAGGACTTGGGGACAGTCTATCTTGGCGACGATCAACCTTGTAAGGTTTCCGGGAAGGGAAATTGTACCCTCAAGATGGAGGGCGGGACCACCTTGACGCTGAATGATGTTCGGCATGTACCAGATCTCAGGCGAAATCTTATATCAGTCGGGCAACTGACTGACTCCGGTTACAGAGTATCCTTCGAGCAGAGAAGCTGGAAGGTGTCCAAGGGTGCCCTGGTGGTGGCACACGGCAAACGCGAGGGGTCTCTCTACATCGCCAACGGGAAGATCGACCACTTGCTTGCCGCAGGACAAGCATCATCATCATCATCCGTCGACTGCATGACTTGGCATCGACGACTTGGCCACATGAGCGAGAAGGGGATGCAGATTATGGCCGCGGGAGAGAGGCTTCCGGGTCTGAACAAGATCGATCTGACTTTCTGTGAGGACTGCATCCTAGGCAAACAAAAGAAGGTGAGCTTCAACAAGACCAGACCGACTCCAAAACTGCAGAAATTAGAGTTGGTGCACACCGACGTGTGGGGACCTGCGCAAGTCCCATCTGTTGGTAACTCTCTTTACTTTGTCACTTTTATTGATGATGCTACGAGAAAATTGTGGGTGTTCTTCTTGAAGCACAAGTCAGATGTATTCATCATCTTCAAGAAGTGGCTTGCCTGTGTGGAGAACGAAACAGGCAATAAGCTGAAGTGCCTAAAGTCTGATAATGGAGGCGAGTATTGCAGCCAGGAGTTCGAGAACTTCTGCTCGTCCCGTGGGATTCGGAGACTGAAGACCGTCCCAGGCACACCTCAGCACAACGGAGTGGCGGAGCGCATGAATCGCACTATCTTGGAGCGCGCCAGAAGTATGAGGATCCACTCCGGATTGCCCAAGAGCTTTTGGGCTGAAGCTGTCAATACTGCTGCATACTTGATCAACCGCGGGCCATCCGCGGCTCTCAATTATGGGATACCTAAAGAGGCTTGGACCGGAAAGAAGCTGAAGCTAGAGCACTTACGAGTATTTGGTTGTGACGCCTATGTCATGACCAATCCTGCAGACCGGTCAAAGCTTGATCCAAAGTCAAAGAAGCTCTCTTTCATCGGCTATGGAGGAGATGAGTATGGGTACCGTTTCTGGGATCACGATGCGCGCAAGGTGGTGCGCAGTCGTGACGTCGTATTCCATGAGAATGCGGTGTACAAGACCAAAGAGGTGAGTGGGAGTCAGCTATCTCCCCCTCTTTTTCCAGATATTGCTGACAGTGAGGACGGAGGTGAGATACCAATCAGCATAGAAGACAGAGACCAAGAGAACATGCGGGATGCACAGCAGCAGGATCCAGCAGAGTTGCCGATCGCAATTCGCAAAGCTCCAAGAAATCCAAGGGTGCCAGAGAGGTACCTTTCCACAATGAATTACCTTCTCCTGACTAACAATGGTGAGCCAGAGAGCTATGAGGAGGTACAGCAGACCGGCAAAGCTCGCGGCGAGTGGGAGTCTGCCATGGAGGAAGAAATGAAGTCCTTGATGAAGAATGGGACTTGGGAGCTTGTAAAGCTTCCACGAGGGCGAAAGGCTCTTCACAATCGGTGGATTTATCGGGTCAAGGATGAAGCCGATGGACGGAGACGCTACAAGGCGAGGCTTGTAGTGAAGGGCTATGAACAGAAAGCAGGGATTGATTATTCTGACGTTTTCGCTCCCGTCGTCAAGTTGACCACGATCCGAACTGTGCTGAGCATTGTAGCAGTTCGAGATCTCCACCTAGAACAGATGGATGTGAAGACGACATTCCTTCATGGAGATCTGGAGGAAGAAATCTATATGCATCAACCAGTGGGCTTCGAGGAACGAGGCAGGGAGGGCCTCGTGTGTCGCCTACGCAAGAGCTTGTATGGCCTGAAGCAAGCTCCGCGACAGTGGTACATGAAGTTCGAGAACTTTATGGAGGAGAACGGTTTTCTCAAATGCGACACAGACCATTGCTGTTTCATCAAGAGATATGACGAATCCTATGTAATACTCTTGATTTATGTTGATGACATGTTGATTGCAGGGCCCGACTTGGCCCGCATTGAGGAACTCAAGGGGCGTCTCTCCGAGTGCTTCGAGATGAAGGATCTGGGTCCAGCAAACCAGATTCTGGGGATGAGGATCATCAGAGACAGATCAGCACGGAGGCTGAGGTTGTCTCAGAAGGCCTACATTGAGAAGATTCTTGAAAAGTTCGGCATGAAGAAAGCTAAACCAGTGGGCTCGCCGTTTGTAAGCCATTTCAAGCTATCGAAGACCCAAGCACCAGAGACTGCTGAAGAGCACGAGTTCATGGCAAACATACCATATGCATCTGTCGTCGGGAGTTTGATGTATGCGATGGTGTGCACGAGGCCAGATATTGCACAAGGAGTGGGAGTTGTGAGCCGCTTCATGAGCAATCCAGGGAAGCAACACTGGGGTGCGGTCAGGAAAAGCTGAGGAGCAATCGAAAAGTGCATAGTAACAGGGAAGAACAAACATAAGCCTACATCGTCTCTCTCTATTCTTTTTTTTTTCTTTTTTTGGTGTACACCAAACATTTTGATCAGCGATGATCACAATAGGATTTTTTTTTTTTGGTGGAAGTCGAATTACGGGCAAAGAAACTACAACTTTATTATTTTGTTTATTCTTGCAAAAGATCATATGAGGCTAATGCTTGGAAGTACTTCCAACTGTTACGCCCAGGTATGGTTGAAGGCTTTTCTTCTCGAGCTTGGAGTAAGTTTTGAGAAATACTTAATCCACTGCGACAGTCAGAGTGCCATTCACTTGTCAGAGAACAACGCATTCCATGCTCGGACCAAGCATGTTGACGTGAAGCACCATGCCATACGGAGATGGCAAA
Organism: Asparagus officinalis; assembly: GCF_001876935.1. Taxonomy (NCBI): domain Eukaryota; kingdom Viridiplantae; phylum Streptophyta; class Magnoliopsida; order Asparagales; family Asparagaceae; genus Asparagus; species Asparagus officinalis. The sequence goes on from NC_033802.1 coordinate 68,118,594, forward strand.
GTAGGAACGAGTTCAAGCTTGTGAAGATTGATACGAGGTACAATCCAGCCGATATGCTGACCAAGCCAGTTCCGCTCGAGAAGGTGAGGCTGTGTGCAGCCTCATATGGCCTTTGTTGAGAATGTTGATGACCGTGCAAGACGCCAAAGATACAAGACATCCGGATGATGCAACCAAAAGTGGTGTGAAGATATGATTGATATTCAATCAAATCTTCAAGTGGGAGATTGTTAACCAGCCATCATTTTTGACTCCAGGGAATTCGGTGGCCGTTTTTTGAGAAAATTAGAAAAGGTGATGGGTCCCACAACTATTTTATTATTAGTGACGGGTCCCACTAATAATATTTTATTTGTGCATAGTATTTCTGAAACACTATAAATAGGGCCATAAACTCTTAAGGAAATCTTATCCCAGAAACAACTCCTCTTATAGAAAGAGTAAGAGAAAACAAAGAGAGAGTTTGTGAGAGTTCTTGGAGTGTATCTGCTCAAGAGAGGGTGTTCTCTTGGATCAATTCTTTTGGGATATAAAAGAATTTGGCGTCGTCGTTGCACCATGGAGTAGTTCCGAAGGAGTGAACCACGTATATCTGTGAGTACTCTGTGTTGAATTTTGTGCCTTTATTTTGTGATTAAGTCTCCGTTCGAGGCGTTATTATTGGGGTGAATCCTAACAACTGGTGTCAGAGCCTGACTTAGAGTATATATATATATCTGCTTATCGTATGCTCTGTGGCTGCCACTAAAAGTGGATCCTCCACATCAGAAAATAAGTTAGATTAATATTTACTCTTTTTAAGGCATTGGGCACTATTCACGAATACGGTATACGGTACTATTCATGAATACGGTACTATTCACAAATACGGTACTATTCACGAATACGGTACTATTCACTAATACGATACTATTCACACATACGGGAAAGATGTAATCTTTCGCCATGGGATCTACAGTTGAAAACAACAGGCTTCGAATTGAGAAGTTCGGAGGCCAAAATTTCAGGTATTGGAGGATGCAAATAGAAGACTATTTGTACCAGAAGGATCTCTTCCTACCCCTCCAAGGAGAGGTGGGGAAACCTGAGAAGATGGACGGCGATAAGTGGAATGTGCTTGATCGTAAAGCACTTGCCACCATCAGGCTCAACCTTCACCAGCATGTGACTTACAACGTCTCACATGCGACCACCACCAAGGAGTTGATGGAGGCCTTGGAGGCGCTGTATGAGAAGCCGTCTGCTTCAAATAAGGTGTACCTGATGATGAAGCTATTCAATCTGAAGATGCAGAAAGGAGCTCGCGTGGCGGACTTCTTGAACGAATTTCAGGCTGTTGTGTAACAGCTTGCTGCAGTAGATCTCAAGTTCGACAACGAGATCCAAGCTCTTCTGTTACTTTCTTGTCTACCAGATTCATGGGAGAATATGGTGATGGCGATGAGCAACGCCAATGGTAATGACAAGATGAAGCTCGACATGGTGATTGGGGCAATTCTGGATGAAGAATCTCACCGCAAAGTCTCAGGAGCTGAGGCCTCTAGCAGTGGGAGTGCTCTGCATGTCGAGGCACGAGGGCGTGCACAGAAGAAGGGTAAGGGACGACGAGTCCAATCAAAATCCAGAGTGAAGTCTAAAGGGCCTAACCCGAATGGTTACGGTGAAGGGAAGTGCTTCAGATGCGGAAAGAAGGGCCACTTTGCACGGGACTGCAGAGTTACTGTTCCAGCATCAGCAGGGGATGATTGGGCTGACGGTGCAGCCAATCTCATGCACGAGACGGATTCGGATGCACTTCTCCTATCCCTAGAAGACAAAAGTGATGCGTGGGTCATCGACTCTGGCGCATCTTTCCATGCAACCTCACAACAAAAGCTGCTTTCATCGTTCGTAAAGAAGGACTTGGTGACAGTCTATCTTGGCGACGATCAACCTTGTAAAGTTTTTGGGAAGGGAAATTGTACCCTCAAGATGGAGGGCGGGACCACCTTGACGCTAAAAGGCATTCGGCATGTACCGGATCTCAGGCGGAATCTTATATCAGTCGGGCAACTGACTGACTCCGGTTACAGAGTATCCTTCGAGCAGAGAAGCTGGAAGGTGTCCAAGGGTGCCCTGGTGGTGGCACACGGCAGACGCGAGGGGTCTCTCTACATCGCCAATGGGAAGATCGACCGCTTGCTTGCCACATGACAAGCATCATCATCATCATTCGTCGACTGCATGACTTGGCATCGACGACTTGGCCACATGAGCGAGAAGGGGATGCAGATTATGGCCGCGGGACAGAGGCTTTCGGGTCTGAACAAGATCGATCTGACTTTCCGTGAGGACTGCATCCTAGGCAAATAAAAGAAGGTGAGCTTCAACAAGACCGGACCGGCTCCAAAATTGTAGAAATTGGAGTTGGTGCACACCGACGTGTGGGGACCTGCGCAAGTCCCATCTGTTAGAAACTCTCTTTACTTTGTCACTTTTATTGATGATGCTACGAGAAAACTGTGAGTGTTCTTCTTGAAGCACAAGTCAGATGTTTTCATCATCTTCAAGAAGTGGCTTGCTTGTGTAGAGAACGAAACAGGCAATAAGCTGAAGTGCCTAAAGTCTGATAATGGAGGCGAATATTGCAGCCAGGAGTTCGAGAACTTCTGCTCGTCCTGTGGGATTCGGAGACTGAAGACCGTCCCAGGCACACCTCAGCACAACAGAGTGGCGGAGCGCATGAATCGCACTATCTTGGAGCGCGCCAGAAGTATGAGAATCCAATCCGGATTGCCCAAGAGCTTTTGGGCTGAAGCTGTCAATACTGCTGCATACTTGATCAACCGCGGGCCATCCGCAGCTCTCAATTATGGGATACCTAAAGAGGTTTGGACCGGAAAGAAGCTGAAGCTAGAGCACTTACGAGTATTTGGTTGTGACGCCTATGTCATGACCAATCCTGCAGACCGGTCAAAGCTTGATCCAAAGTCAAAGAAGCTCTCTTTCATCGGCTATGGAGGAGATGAGTATGGGTACCGTTTCTGGGATCACAATGCGCGCAAGGTGGTGCGCAGTCGTGACGTCGTATTCCATAAGAATGCGGTATACAAGACCAAAGAGGTGAGTGGGAGTCATCTATCTCCCCCTCTTTTCCCAGAAATTGTTGACAGTGAGGACGACGGTGAGATACCAATCAGCATAGAAGACGGAGACCAAGAGAACGTGCGGGATGCACAGCAGCAGGATCCAGCAGAGCTGACGATCGCAATTCGCAAAGCTCCAAGAAATCCAAGGGTGCCAGAGAGGTACCTTTCCATCATGAATTACCTTCTCCTGACTGACAATGGTGAGTCAGAGAGCTATGAGGAGGTACAGCAGACCGGTAAAGCTCGGGGTGAGTGGGAGTCTGCCATGAAGGAAGAAATGAAGTCCTTGATGAAGAATGGGACTTGGGAGCTCGTAAATCTTCCATGAGGGAGAAAGGCTCTTCACAATCGGTGGATTTATCGGGTCAAGGATGAAGCCGATGGACGAAGACGCTACAAGGCGAGACTTGTAGTGAAGGGCTATGAACAGAAAGCAGGGATTGATTATTCTGACGTTTTTGCTCCCGTCGTCAAGTTGACCACGATCCGAACTGTGCTGAGCATTGTAGCAGTTCGAGATCTTCACCTAGAACAGATGGATGTGAAGACGGCATGGAGGAAGAAATTTATATGCATCAACCAGTGAGCTTCGAGGAACGAGGTAGGGAGGGCCTTGTGTGTCGCCTACGCAAGAGCTTGTATGGCCTGAAGCAAGCTTCGCGACAGTGGTACATGAAGTTCGAAAACTTTATGGAGGAGAACGGTTTTCTCAAATGTGACATAGACCACTGCTGCTTCATCAAGAGATATGAAGAATCCTATGTAATACTCTTGATTTATGTTGATGACATGTTGATTGCAGGGCCCGACTTGTCCCGCATTGAGGAACTCAAGGGGCGTCTCTCCGAGTGCTTCGAGATGAAGGATCTGGGTCCAGCAAACCAGATTCTAGGGATGAGGATCATCAGAGACAGATCAGCACAGAGGCTGAGGTTGTCTCAGAAGGCCTACATTGAGAAGATTCTTGAAAAGTTTGGCATGGAGAAAGCTAAACCGGTGGGCTCGCCGTTTGCAAGTCATTTCAAGCTATCGAAGACCCAAGCACCAGAGACTGCTGAAGAGCACGAGTTCATGGCAAACATACCATATGCATCTGTCGTCGGGAGTTTGATGTATGCGATGGTGTGCACGAGGCCAGATATTGCACAAGGAGTAGGAGTTGTGAGCCGCTTTATGAGCAATCCAGGGAAACAACACTGGGGTGCGGTCAAGTAGCTTCTACGCTACTTGAGAAGCTCGTCCGACCGTTGTCTTGAGTATGGCGGGACAGATTTGCAGCTAGAGGGCTTTTGTGATGCAGACTATGCCGGGGACATAGACTCGAGAAGGAGTACGAGCGGCTACATCTTCATCTTGGGTGGTGGAGCGATAAGTTGGAGATCCAAGTTACAGGATACTGTGGCTTTGTCGACAACCGAAGCCGAGTACGTGTCTGCAGCAGAGGCAGCAAAGGAGTTACTATGGTTGAAGGCTTTTCTTCTCGAGCTTGGAGTAAGTTTTGAGAAATACTTAATCCACTGCGACAGTCAGAGTGCCATTCACTTGTCAGAGAACAACGCATTCCATGCTCGGACCAAGCATGTTGACGTGAAGCACCATGCCATACGGAGATGGCAAAGTAGGAACGAGTTCAAGCTTGTGAAGATTGATACGAGGTATAATCCAGCTGATATGCTGACCAAGCCAGTTCCGCTCGAGAAGGTGAGGCTGTGTGCAGCCTCATATGGCCTCCGTTGAGAATGTTGAGGACAGTGCAAGACGCCAAAGATACAAGACATCCGGATGATGCTACCAAAACTAATAATATTTTATTTGTGCATAGTGTTTCTCAAACACTATAAATAGGGCCCTAAACTCTTAAGGAAATCTCATCCCAGAAACAACTCCTCTTATAGAAGAGTAAGAGAAAACAAAGAGAGAGTTTGTGAGAGTTCTTGGAGTGTATCTGATCAAGAGAGGGTGTTCTCTTGGATCAATTCTTTTGGGATATAAAAGAATTTGGCGTCGTCGTTGCACCATGGAGTAGTTCCGAAGGAGTGAACCACGTATATCTGTGAGTACTCTGTGTTGAATTTTGTGCCTTTATTTTGTGATTAAGTCTCCGTTCGAGGCGTTATTATTAGGTTGAATCCTAACAGTTGTGGAGGGGTTTTCCGGTGTTGCAGCCATATGCCCAATAGCAAGATAGAAAATAAGCATGAGGCTGCAAAAAGATATTTTGTTTCTTTAGTAAATGATGATCTCAGCGCTAATGCAAAATCACATCCGCATCAAATTGTAAAGGATGTGTTATATGTTATAATCATCAAAAAAAGTGTTTAATTCCCTTCAAATCTGGAATATCTGCTAGCTAGCGTACGGTAGCATGATCTCTGAATGCTTCTCCAGTAAAAAATGATTGGCACGTCTTTCGGACAATTGGGATCCAAAATGTAGGCTCCGTCTACTTCGGCTCTGCACTGTACACGGGAGAGATGAGTTCCTGTCCGATAAAAAAATGATTGGGACGTACAAGGTGCTCACCGTCTCAAATTTGTCAATTGTTGAGGTGCATAGTAAGTTGAGGGGATAATGATTACGATAATCCTCTCCTTCAAAATATCACTGTATCACCCTACATGTGAGATTACATTACTAAAAAGTTGATATATAAAGGGCCTTACAAGTTTTGAGAGTTCGTTGGTGGTGTCATAGAGACATTTGCCTTTGCATTGGAAACAACTATAGTATATATCCATATAAAAAATTTGGGTTGATCGCGGATGGACATGTTTTTTCACCAAATTGAACTTACTACCCTTGTGGTTATATTCATGTAGATAGGCCTCCTGAGTGAAAATCTATTGTTGCATATAGAAGCCCTAAAACGGGTCAAAAAAAAGCCAATCAGTGGGCCTATCTGCAACATTAGAACTATAGAGTTAGTAAGTTCATTTCGGCAATAGTATAGGGGGACTATCTGCTATTAACCCATAAAGGAATGCATTAGGATATATTATTGAGATATTGGGAGATATGACTGGATACGATTTTATCTCATATCTATCTTGTAATAGACTCCTAACATGTATTTAAGAGACGTTAGTGTTAGAAATCTTGACCTTTTTCGATGTGTTTACATGGTATTAGAGCCGTCCTCTTGATCTTAGAGAGACAATTTTCTTCATTGTCTGCATCGAGCCATTGAGGGGATTTTTACTAAAAACTTCATGTTTCCCCTTGGCGGCCTCAACATCAAATTACTATCCATCAACTACTGTTCAACAAGGTATTTGTTCATCGAATAACGTAGTTTCATAGAGAGATCTTTTATTGTTGGGTTTTAACACTCAATAATTATAATTCTTTAAATAAGTTGTTGGAAATATGACATACAACAAGACAGAACATGCATATCGTATATATTAATAAAAGAATAATAAAATTAGAAGAATATCTAAAATGCTTTCTAATCATCTATGTTGTTATCTTATACGATCTATCCGAAGAGCTTTCTCAAGAGAAAAATACTCCAACTAAAATCCACTTGTCACTGAAGAGGAGCAATGCAAAGAGGTAGGCTCTTGTAATTGACTATTATTTTGTTTTGCTGATTATTCCATCATGGTTTTCTCATCTCTTCATAAGGCTACAAATACCCTATATATAGAATTAGACTACCTTTTAGGGATTACAATTACTAAAAAGTTTGGAACTATCCAAAAATCCAATCCATAACAATTAAGGATAGAATAAAACTATATTACATATGTACGTCTCCTAGTAACATTAGTGTGACCAATTGGGTCACATATCAAGAACTAATTATCAATCAAATTAATAATTTTAATTTGATAGTCAAATCGCTATCCGACCAACTATTCATAAAAGCTCTTCCATAGTATGGTATTAATTATACATAAATTATATTATCTTACATTCAGTTTTCTCTAATATCATTTGATTATATGAAACTTTATCGAGCATGATAATTCACCAATTTACTCATGCCTAAAACTACACTCCTAGTGGACATAAATAAAATTATTTTGAAATATCAATAAAATCAATAATTTTTTTAAAAATTCTAAACTAACCCACTGGTGGTATTTTAATAGCTTTATGGTGTATACCTAATAAATTAACTTATAATAATGAACATACTAGATCTTATTAGATGTAGATCATGCAGTCAATTTTGTTTTGGAAGATTATTGTAAGTAGATCATGCAATCGTCTTGGTTTGATTAATAACAAACATTCACATGTATTTAGTGTGTTTCGAGTTGAAGTGTAAAAGTGATGGATGGTAGACTACGACCATGTATACGTGCATACAAATTCCATTCATATATATGGTCGTACGTGAAAGTTGTGTCAAAAGAATAATTCAAAAGTTAAAAAACAGGTTCGTGTTGGGGATTCGAAACAATCAAATCGAACTATTGTCCTTCCGGACCTTGTGTTTGAGAGTAGAAAAGTAGGAAAAATCACATCAAATAAAAGATAAAAAACTTGTAGGAAAGTAAATAAAAAAGAACACACCAGATTTAACGAGGTTCGGCAATCGTGCCTATGTCCTCGGGAGCCACACCACACAATTCTTTGATTAATATTGAAGAAGATTACTCATCTAATTCTCTCTAATACTCTCTTATACAATCTTATACAATATTATAATCTCTTATATTTTCTAATACTTCTATCAAATGGCTTCTGGATCTGATTATGAAGAGCAAAACCTATCTCCTACCGATCCAGAGATGAGTCCTCCTACAATAACTCCTCCTCCTACCAGTGTTAATCCTGAATCTGGTGGCGACGAATCTATTGCACCAAGAGCTCCTAAAAGGCCGAGATCCTATGTGTTGAATTTTTTTGAGAAGATAGACGTCACCAAGGATGAACACGGTAGGATCATCTCCCAGAAGGCAAAATGTGCGTTGTGCGGCCAGGTTTTCCAAGCTCATCATAAGAGCGGCACCAACCATCTCAAACGCCATATAGAAAAACACAACAAAGGCCAGAATCTTCAAGGTGATATCCGACAGTCTATAATTTCTCAATCCTCCTTGTCTGGTACCCTCGGTAGTTGGAATTATGACGCTGCCCTAGCTAAGAAATGCTTAATCAGGTTTATTGTTCTTAAAAATCTGCCTTTTAAATTAGTAAAAGATGATGAATTTGAAGATTTGTTTAGAGATGGTTTTTATCCCGCATTTATAAAATTTTCTTGTCAAACTTGTCAACGTGATATTTTAAAATATTATCAGGAGTAACAAGGAAAAATAATTTCTTATTTTAAAAATTTAAACTGTAAATTTTTTTTAACTTATGATATTTGGACATCTAGAGTGCAAACTGGTTATTTATGTATCACAGCACACTGGATTGATGAAAATTGTTTGGACATCTAGAGTGCAAACTGGTTATTTATGTATCACAGCACACTGGATTGATGAAAATTGGCAAATGTTTAAAAGAGTTAGCACACTGGATTGATGAAAATTGGCAAATGTTTAAAAGAGTTGTTTCTTTTATTGCAATTGAAGAGTCATACACTGGTATTAATATTCCAAATTTAATAATTGAAGAACTTATGAAACTAGAAATTGATCAAATAATATTTTTTTCTTTCACTAAATAATGTAAGTAATAACAATGTAGCTGTTGATTTTATTAAAACAACTCTGTCATTGTCATGTCATGGTGATCATTTTCATGTTAGATGTATCTGCCATATTTTAAATTTAATTATTCAAAGTGCATTTTTTGAAATTAAACTCATGATAGAAAAGGTTAGAACAGCTGCTAATATACATAATGCTTCTGAAATGAGAATTAAAAGATGGAAATAATGTTGTAAAAGAAAAAATTATAAGCCTAGATTAATTCCAAAAGATGTTGACCATAGGTGGAATTCCACATATGCAATGTTAAGTGTAGCAATAGAATATAAAAAAATTATAAATGATTTTATAAATTTTTATACTTCTAGTTCTAGCTCTGGTAGCACTTATGGAATAAGTAAAGATGAATGGACAATTATATATAAATTAAATGAGATGTTACAAGTTTTTTATGATGCTACTATGTTATTATCTGGTTGTTATTATCCAACTATTACTTTAGCTTCTTTATAAATTTTAAATATTCAAAAAAAATTTGTCAAATATCGTATGGATGATATTTTTGAAAATATAATTTTTTTAAATGGTGAGCAAATTTAATAAGTATTTTAGGCCTACTCCTCATATTTTTGGTTTGGGGGTTCTTATTGATCCATGTTTGAAGGATATTGGTCTTCGAAGTTTGTTACAGTCATTGTATGGTGGACAGATTATAGACTTAGATGATGGTTCCACCCTTACTGTTACTTCTCATCATTTATCTATTAGAAATTATTTTCAAACATTATATGATAAGTATGCAGCTAGACACGGTGTAGCTGAACAACAGTCTACAGCTTCAGCGCCTTCGGCTTCGAGCACAGGTCGAGGTAAAAGTGTAAGTTTTGATAGGTATGCAATGGTAGCTGAACTAACTGGTGGATCTGGAATTGGTTCAGGATTAGAGGTTTCTGAATTAGATGAATATTTTTCTGCTTCCTTAGTTAAATGTCAAGGAAATGCTTTAGATATTTTACAATGGTGGAGAGTATATGGATCAGCTTCATATCCTATACTTTCCACCATGGTTCGTGACTTACTATCAGTGCAGGTTTCGACGGTAGCTTCGGAATCCGCCTTCAGCATTGCAGGACGTTTGATCGACAACCACAGGACATGCTTAGATCCGTATACTGTACAAGCGGTGATGTGCTTACAAGATTAGTGGAGGTACGATAAGCGAACACAAGGTATCGATCGGATTGATATAATCGAAGATAAATTTAAAGAGTTGGGACTAGCAGATAGATATAAAGATTAGATAATATTCATCAAATTGTAATTTTTATTTCTTAGCTTTAAATTTGTAATGAATTATTTCGGAAAAAGTTACAAATGATAGTGATATAGGTGAGTAGGTATCAACCTAGTTGGGATTTACTCATCTATTATGATGCGACGAATTTCGAAATAAATTTATACTTGTAAAGGATTTACTGATTATTAATAAAGTAATTATTTTTATCATCTTTTATTTTTATAATTTTTTGTACTTGTAATTTATGTCATTTCAATTAATTAAAAAAATTTATGTCATTTTCTGTAATTTTTATGTATATTTTATGATTTATTATTTTTTTAAAATTTAAAAAAAAATAAAAAAATGGAAAAAATCGGGCCGGCCCGAAGCCCGGCCCGGGTCACCCGGGCCCGGGCTTCGGTTTTTCCCGGGCCGGCCCGGCCCGGATGGAAACCCCTATCCCAACCTAACTTTCAAAATACAAATTATGTAATAATTATCTAAATAATAGTTAGAATTTGATAAAAACAAAAAAAATGCTTGCCCGAAACTTGCATAGGTAGGTTTTAGTTAATAGATAGATAATATTTATTTATGTGTGAACCTGATATTGGTTTTAGTTAATAGATAGATAATACACATTTCTGTGTGAACCTCATATTCGTCTCCAACTTGGATAGTACTTATGGCGTTCTAAGAAAAATAAAGTCCTAATTTTGTTCTTATCCTCTTACCATAGTGAATAGAGATTCAAGTTCATGAGGAATGCTTTCAACTGAAATATTCACTTCATCTTTTAGAGAAAATTGAATTATTCATGGATATGATATCCATCTAACACTAGAAAACTCCATTTCAAAGATGCCATATATTGTCGGCTACTAAATCCAACCGAGAATCAAAGAAAGAACCAAGTGCTTAGAATGTAATATTTAATTAGAATTTGAATTACAGTTGTTACCTAAATAAAACTCTATATGTATTGTTATCAGATCAAAAATAATTTGAAACTGTATTAGGAAAAACTTTCTGTGGTCAATATTACCCTTGATCCTTTTGGATATTACATTGTCATCCTATGTTAATGATAAAGATATAGTTAAAACTTAAATTATTTGTTGATGAAAATTTTGAATGATGATGATGAAGTTAAAATTTATAAAGGTTATTTTTAGTTAGACTGGGTTTATCATCTCTTTCAAAATATTAGTTGACGATAAGTTTTAAAAGGTTTATGTTTGCGTCGGAAATTATTTTATTTGCTGAACTTATTACAAGTCGTTTATCGAATACAATAAATTCAAAGAAACAAGCCTTTTTATAAGACCTCCTCTTACAAACAAATAACCTCCTAGAAACACATGCAGAGGACGTTTATCACCTGCTGCTTGCGTGGGATCTTTGCATGTGCCGGGGGCGTTAGCCCGTGGATGACCGAATCACAGATCCAAGTTGAATTGTGAAGAAGGCTTAAGATCGATGTTTCGTTTTAGAAATAAATACAGAAGTGGATATCTTAGCAAAGTAAGATAAAACACTCTTCTCAAGATCAAGTCAAAGCTTAGATCTCGGATATCTTAGCAAAGTAAGATAAAACACTCTTCTCAAGATCAAGTCAAAGCTTAGATCTCGAGGAAACGCCGAAGGCTCTAAAACACTCTTCTCAAGATCAAGTCAAAGCTTAGATCTCGAGGAAACGCCGAAGGCTCTTGGAAGTGCTTAAATTTGATAAAGACTCTCTCTCTTACTCAAAATTTACCAAATTGCTCAAGTCTCTGTCTTTTCTACCTTCCTCGTGCATATAGATGATAGGGAAGCATTTATAGTCCCTAGAAGCAGTTACTGAAAGTAGAAAGTCAAAACAAAGCTAACTGACAACCCATGTTTCCGAGACAGTTTCCGTGTCTCGGAAACTATGGGTTGTCTCATAGTTTCCTAGACACATTCCCTGTCTTGGAAGAAGAAGTTCAGCCAGTCCTTTTGTAACTGAATTCCCACGTTTAGGTGCCATTATTTATGCAGTTATGAGCGTGCTTTTCGTTTGTAACGGTCCTCCCACGTTCACACACGATCCCTAGTAGTTATGAAGCCACATGGACCGCATAAAACCTAATAAATCCAACAGAAAACACGTCGTCGGCTTCTCAATGTGCGAGACACCATTGGTGTCTCGTACTTCCGAGATAGTTCGTACTATCTTCGGTATTTTGCCTTTAATTCTCTCGTACAATCTCAGAATAAGGTGATTCAATATGTGTTGGAAAGATAGCAAAGATACCTACAACTTTTATCTTTTAAGATTCTTCATAATCGAATCACATCATGACCGAAATGCCCGAGACACCTTTGGTGTCTCGCACTTCCGAGACAGTTTGTGCTATCTTGGGTATTTTAGCTCTAACTCTCTTTTCTTATCTCGGAATGAGGTGATTCAAGATGAGTTGGAAACATGGAAAAGATTCCTAAAAATTTTGTCTTTTGAGCTTCTTCAGAATTGAATCGTATCATGGCCGAAATTTCAGAGACATCTTTGGTGTCTCGCACTTCCGAGACAGTTTGTGCTGTCTCGGGTATTTTGGCTCTAACTCTCTGGTCCGATCTCAGAATGAGGTAATTCAAGATGCGTTGGAAAGCTGGAAAAGAGACCTATAACTTTCCATATGTGAGACACTCATGGTGTGGACAAGACATACATGGTGTTTCACCTCAAGGTTGGCTGAAGGCATAGGCCACTAAGGCATATGCCTAGGACCCCCATTTTATTAGGGCCTCAATATATATGATATATATATATATTATATATATATATATATATTTATATATATATATTATATATGAGTATGTTTGGTACCAAGCATAAATTTTGTGCTTGGTAGTGAGGTATCATATTCTTATCCACTCATTTCAATTCCCACCAATCTCCCAACCCTTGTGAATGTGGGCCCCGATTTCAATTGAGTGGAGGGAATCATGACATACCTAACTGGGAAGACCAAACTTATGCTTGGTACCAAGCATACCCATTTCTCTCTCTCTCTCTCTCTCTCTCTCTCTCTATATATATATATAATATATATAATATACTATATATATATATATATATATATATATATATATATATATATATATATATATATATAATAAAATTATTAATTTATTTTTTGGAAATATAAGAAGTTGACTATTGTTAGGATTCTAAATTATCTTTAGTTGATCATTTATTGCTATAATTATCTTTATCTTTAGAAAAGAAAACTAATAAAGTTTAATTATAACTTTTTATATTTTATTTTTATAATTAATTAGATTGTAACAGTAAAAAAAGAGGAAAACACATATTAAATACTCATTCTCGTTTATTTGGAAAATGTTATCCGTTATTGATGGTTTAGATTTATTTTCAGAACTAAAAGTTTAAAAAAAATAATAAATCCTAAATTAAAAACAGAACTTGAGATACTAAACCTTATAAAAAATTAAATTCTTTCCCAATGCATTGATAGCTTATAGTATACTACTGACAATACCTGTTAGTATAGCTTCAACAGAACGAAGCTTTTCAAAATTAAAATTAATAAAATCTTATTTAAGCTCAACAATGTCTCAAGAAAGATTAAATAATTTGGCAATTTTACCAATTGAAGGATTTATTATCAAAGCTTGAATATAAAAATTTAATTAGTAACTTTGCATCTCAAAAAGTCAAAAATTAAAATTTTATATAAAATCTATTTTTAAAAACTAATATTTAATTTAAAAAAATAGTATGGTCCTAAATATTTTTCTCTGCGTAGAGCCTCAAAAATGCTTGACACGGCCCTGTTCGCCCCTTGTGGGCGAAACACAGCTCCTGACTGAGTTGTTTCTTTGTTGTTTTGCCATTTCACGTGTTACGCTGACTCATACGCTTCGCCGACTCACTTCATGCACTTGTTAGCTTCTCTACAGTATTGGATAATCCTATTTGACTCGGATAATGACGTTCATCGTTTTCTCTTCGTCTTGAGCTGCGTGCGGGGACCTGTAGGCATCTAAAAATGCCTATAGGTGTCCATACACAGCTCGAGACGAAGAGAAGACAATGAACGTCGTTATCCGAGTCTAGGGGGATTATCTATCGTCGACAAGCGCCTGAAGCGAAACAGCGAACCAAGTGGCTTGCGCACTTAACAATCAGCTCGCGCTCGTCGGTCAACACGCGCACGTCAATCGCCTCACACGCGTCGATCAACACGCGTGTGTCAATCAGCTCGCGCACGTCGGTCAACACGCACGCGTCAATCGCCTTGTGCACGTCAATCAGTGCGCACGTCAATCAGTTCGAGTGCATCGGTAAACACGAGCACGTCAGCCAACGCGCGCACGTCGATCGACGACGCACGTCAATCAACGCATGCACATCAATCAGTCCGCGCATGTCAACCAACGCGCGTTCGACGGTCTATCCCGCAATGAAGCGTACAAGTTAAACACGACGGATAAACACGCGAAGCGGTGAAAAGTACAAGTCCCGGAAGAACCGTGTTTTCGTCGAAAGTTGCCTTCATCATTGATTTCATTAAAACTTCAAACGTTACAAATGAATTCAAACAACAAAGAAAAAATAAAAAAAGATTATAACTTTGTTGAAAATAAACACAAGATCCGTTCGTCGTCTCTTGCTTGCGTGGGTCTTTAGCCTGTAACGGGGACGTCGATATCCATGGACTACCTGGCAATCAGATCTGATCCAGAGCTTCGTCGATCCGCGAGGTCGATCCGCGAGGAGATCTAGAAACTTGAAGCACCTATCTCGATAAAAGCGAGATATTTGCTCTTCTTAGTATTACCACAACGGGATAATACTAAGGATCGGGTACGGGTGATGTAGATCTGACGAAGAAACTCTCTTGCGTTGAAAGATCTGAAAAAATGAGGCCTAAGGCTTGTATTTATAGGCATGAGGGGTTGCGGAGCGGTTAAAACCACTTAAAGGGCCCAAATCCACGCTGAGACACCCTAGGGGTGTCTTGGTTTGGCCGAGACACCCTTGGGGTGTCTCGTCTTGGCCGAGACACCGTAGGTGCCTCAGTTCAGCTTTGAGACGTTTTCAATGCCCGTTTGACTGTTTTCACTGTAACTTCTTTGTCTGAACTCGGATCTGAGTGATTCCAAATGCATTGGAAGTCTGACGAAGAATTCTATCAGTTCCAATGGTTAGATTATCTGTAGAATGAACGAGACACGAAGGGCGTTGTTCCTTTTGTAAACATCGCGGGGTTCTCGATTAGCCTGTGTCTTCGTTATTCCGAAATCCTGTCAGCTCACGTAGTTCGTCGGTTCACTTCAAGCGTTCACCGACATCAGTCAAACTCCTGTGAACCAGATAGTGATGTTCATTGTCGTTTTTTAACACTGAGCTATTCGTGGAGACTCATAGGCAATTTTCGATGCCTACAGATACCCCCTCTAAAGCGTTCCAGACTCGTTTCTTTTACAGAAGAGGCTGGAATACTTTGGATGTGATTGATCCAGCCTTCAGTCGGCGTAAAGGACCTATAGTTAGCTTCAACTCTTGGCTCCTTCGATTTTCGGTCTATTCGATGCTTTGAAGAATAACTGAAGTTCTTCCGGCGCTGCGTTTATCGCCTGGCCATCGTCGGAATCTCGAGTCTATCACTAGTGAGTTGAGTTTGGCTCGTGTCATTGAGTTGACTTTGAACTACCTCTGTCACATCGTGTTGACTTAGGGTTTCGGATCACCGTGACCTAGGGTTATGCGTTGACCGGCGTTGACCCTAGGGTTTCGAACGTCGAACATTGACTTTTTGGTCACAACGCGTTGACTGGCGTTGACCTAGGGTTACGTGTTGACCGGCGTTAACCCTAGGGTTTCGAACGTCGAATGTTGACTTTTTGGTCGCAACGCGTTGACTAGCGTTGACCTAGGGTTATGCGTTGACTTGATCTATAAATAGAGACTCCGCATTTGATTCCTTTATGGTATTTCTTTATTTATTTTGAACTCAGTGATGATACGATTTACAGGATTTTTGGCAAACCCCCAGCCATCAACGGGTTTGATATGTCTTTACCGATTACCGTTTGAATCGGACTAGCATGTGAATTATTAAAACCCGCCTCACATGTATCGTTGTGCTAAGAGAATTGCTTTTCTTAGGCTTGATGCTATGACTTTGAATACATAGACTTAACCATTTTTTTTATAAGGAAAAGGTGCCCGGATTTGACAATCGTGTCTTTTCTAAAAGCAAAGACAGATTGAGAAACGGGAGAGGAAGAATTTTATATTCTATCTCCCGGTGCTGAAGAGGAAGAATTTTATATTCTATCTACAGCTGGAAAGGGAACTTGGGGGTGGGATCTCCACCCCCAGAATCCGGAATGATGAACTGGGAGTGGGTTCTCCACTCCGAGCATCGGAAAGGTCCGAGGAGAGGAAGAATTTTATATTCTATCTCCTGGTGCCAAAGAGGAAGAATTTTATATTCTATCTTTAGCTGGAAAGGACACGGGAGAGGAAGAATTTTATATTCTATCTCCCGGTGCTGAAGAGGAAGAATTTTATATTCTATCTACAGCTGGAAAGGAAACTCGAGGTGGGATCTCCACCCCCAGAATCCTGCAGGCTGAAACTAAGAGTGGGATCTCCACTCCGAGAATCGAAAAAGTTCAAACGGCCCTAACTTTTATAGGATTGGTCATTTGAATCAAAAGAATCCCTCATTCATTGAGGAGAAAGCCCAATTTCGACCCTAACTTTTATAGGTTTGGTGGAAAAGGGGACAAAGGTGGATTTTCGTTTATCGAAAAGGAATGACTCGGTCTTAGTCCTAACTATTTGTAGGCTTGACTAAATGAGATTGGGAATAATCCTAACTTTTATAGGTTTGATTGTTCAAATTGAAAGTGGACCTCTCGTTCATGGAAGGAATCGAGAGAGGATTTGGCTTTGGCCCTAACTTTTATAGGTTTGACCAGAAAGCAAAGAAAGTGGAATACGGGTAGCAAAGACAGTGCCAACTCGCATTATCACTCATAGGGAGACTTTGAATGCTAGGCGATCATGACCTGACATGTTGAGTCTGAGAAATGCCAATGACTGGCAGATAGAAATTTTGGTGAATCCACTGTCGATTAATTTGATCAGCGGATGGTTTGGTGAGGAAAGATTAACCCCTATCAGAGGATTGGATCTCATCTCACAAAAAAATAACTCATAAGAGTTAGAGAATTTTGATAATAAGAAGAAACGTTCCAACGTTCTGAATTCGAGCAAGAATTTCTTATTCATCACTTCTACAATGATTGGGTTATCCCTAAGAATACCTCATATGATGTTCTTCTGGGAACTTTCCGATACATTGGTTATCCTGAAGATACTAAGGATAGTATTTTTTTAGGAATTTGCCATTTATCGGCATCATAAGCCGGTCGCCGTCCTTGGTGACTAAGCGATATGCGCCACTCGAATAGACTGTCTCTATTACGAATGGTCCCTCCCATTTGGGTTCAAATTTGCCCTTTTTTTTGGAGTTAAGGATCATAGGCCGCCTCTCAGCTAGAACCAAATCCCCTTCTTTGAAGCTTCGTTGCCGAACCTTTTTGTCGAAAGCTCGAGAGATTCTGGCTTGGTAGAATTCGAAATGTTGTTGAGCTTCTAAATGCTTCTCATCTATCCTTTCAAGTTCTTCAAGGCGCTTCTGATGTTGCTCTTCGGTCGTCATTTGAGTCGCGAGGGCAATTCGAAGCGACGGGATTTGAATCTCCAATGGAAGAACAGCTTCACATCCGTATACCAGTGAATACGGGGTTGCTCCCGTTGGTGTACGCACCGTGGTCCGATAGGCCCATAGAGCCACGCCAAGCTTGTCATCCCAGTCTCGTTTATTAGTTTTCACAAGTTTTGATAACAGCTTTATGATAGTCTTGTTGAAGGCTTCGGCCAATCCATTCGCTGTGGGATTGTAAGCTGTCGACGAGATGTCTTGAATTTTAAACTTTTCACAAAACCTGATGAAGGCGTTGCTGACGAATTGGGGACCGTTGTCATGTATGATTCGTCTTGGGACACCATGCCGGTAGATGATATAGTGCTTGATGAATGCAATGACGTTGTTTGCGGAGAAAGTTGTTGTTTCCATTGTTATCGAATCTATTACAACTTTAGTCGTTATAATAAACTCGAATAAAATAAAAAGTCGATCTTTTTATAATATCTCCTTACACAATGAAAATAAAAAGTTTACAACTTTATCAAACAAACGCAGAGATCGTTTATCGGTCTTCTACTTGCGTGGGTGTCTTTGCCTGTGCCGGGGTTTATCCGTGGACCACCGTCGATCAGATCTGATTGCTGAAAAATTGGGCAGAGCTTCGTCTATCCGCGAAGGGATCGAGAAAACTGTAGCGCCTATCTCGATAAAAGTGAGATATTTGCTCTTCTTAGTATTACCACAACGGGATAATACTAAGGATTGTGTGCGGGTGATGTAGATCTGACGAAGAACTCTCTTGCGTTAAAGAACTAGATCCGATCTCTCCTCCTCCTCTCTTGAAATCTGTGCACTTTAAGTCTTCAATCCGGCAGGGCTTCGCCGAGGCACGAGAATTCCAGATCTGAAAAAATGAGGCCTAAGGCTTGTATTTATAGGCATGAGGGATTTAAAACTGATCGAAAACCGTCAAGAGCGGTTAAAACTGACGAGACAGCTCGGGGTGTCTCGCACCTGTGCGAGACAGTCTGTACCCTATTTAGTATTTTGGCTCTAATTCTTTCATATGAACTCGGATTTGAGTGATTCAAGATGTGTTTGAAAGTTGACAAAAATATATACAACTTTCCTGTTTTGAGTTTCTTCATATTCAAAACTAATCATGGGCAAAACAGCTCCACAAGTTCCGAGACACCTTTGGGTGTCTCGGCCAGGTCCGAGACACCTTTGGGTGTCTCGGCGCTATTTTAGGTATAACTTTCTCATATGACCTCCAAATTACCTGATTCCAGATGAGTTGGAAACTTGACAAAAATATCTACAATTTTCCCGTTTTGCTTTTCTTCAGATTCAAAACGAATCATGGTC
>NC_033802.1:68138692-68166777 GCF_001876935.1 Asparagus officinalis
AGGGAGATCATCAACCCTTAGTTCCGACGGGTCAGAGACAGATCATTCTCCAAGCGTCAGAGAAATCGCCAACAAGTTTGAAGGAGTCTACCAACGCACTCGGACGTGAACAGGAGCCATTCCCCCTGTCAACTATCGGAGTTTGGCCAGAGAAACTGATTCCGATGATGAACACTCAGTCATTGCAGAGTCCCAGTCATCAAGCTCTTTGGTTGAACATAAGAGCTTCGCTTATATGACGGGAAACCGTGAAGATATCGCGAAGAGACTTGATGAACAGGAAGCCATGCTCAAATCTCAGCAGGAGGCCATCAATGAACTCATGGCCATGTTGACTCAAATCGTCGCAGACAAGGCCAAATCTCAAGAGACAGATTCGCCGCTTAGGCAAGAATCTTCCCGGAGAGGAAAAGCGTCTTCATCCCGACCTCACACAAGCAAAGGGAAGGGAAAAGTGGTTGATGATGCGGCTTCTGACCAAGAAGCCCACAGCCTGGAATCTTCCTCTGATGAAGGAAGAGAGAATGAGAACGAGCAGAATCTTCAGTCTGCCAAAATGGAAGAATTGGAAGCCCGCCTTAAAGCCATTGCTAACAGAAGCGAGCTCCAAGATGAGGGAGTTATCAGACCCTATCCTGCCGAATGGGATGCAGCCCCTTATCCTCCAAAGTTCGAGGTCCCGACGCTACAAACTTTTGACGGCACGGGATCACCGAACCAACATATTTATCATTTCAAGTCACAGACTGGAAATATAATATCGAACGATGCCATACTGGCTCGATTGTTCATTGGCACCCTCAAGGGAATTGCCTTTGAATGGTTCAGGAAACTGCCTGCGGGCTGTATCCAAAAGTGGGCGGATCTAGAGAGACTCTTCCTGTCAAGATTCTTTAAAGAGGATACAGAAGTCTCCATCCATATCCTTCTTGCTACTAAGCAGAAGAATAGGGAGTCCGTCAAAGCCTATGTCAAAAGATTCCGATCCATGGCTCTCCGGTGTTCGTCAGGTATGACACAATCTACCTTAGTAGAGACCTGTCGACACAACTTGCAAACCGACCTCCTAGCCCGAATAGGAGTTGCAGAATGCCGTTCTTGGAGACAACTAATCTCTCAAGGCGAGCAGGCTCAAAAAATCATTGTCAGGATCAAAGCTGAAGAACAAAGTAGGCATGATCAGCCCGAGCAATCAGACCAAGCCCAATCATCTCCAGAGCAATGGCCACTAAAGCTAATTCTCTTCAGTAGGATGGCGGGTCCAACAACTATCATGTTAACAGTTACCTCTGATAGTCAAACTCATCAGATAATGGCCTACCTGGTGATGTGATTCTATTCCGACTTCATGGATAGTGCCCCACTAGGTGATGTGCCTTGTCTACCTCTTTTTTATTCCCCTGCTAAGTCTTCATCAAGACTGGGGGTTGGTTACTTGGAATCCACTGGATTAAGAGTAACGAATCTTTCACATCGTCGAGTTAACATTACACTTCTGACGATCATCATCCCCACAGAGTATGCATTCAGTTTGCATCACTCCAAATTCTTGTCACGTTAACAATACACCTCTGACAAAACCCACTTATCAATCCTCGTCAATAGGATGATAAGTCCCCAAAGTTGCTCCAATTGCAACACAAATCCTGTCACGTTAACACTACACCTCTGACAAAACCCACTTATCAATCCTCGTCAATAGGATGATAAGTCCCCAAAGTTGCTCCAATTGCAACACAAATCCTGTCACGTTAACACTACACCTCTGACAAAACCCACTTATCAATCCTCGTCAATAGGATGATAAGTCCCCAAAGTTGCTCCAATTGCAACACAAATCCTGTCACGTTAACACTACACCTCTGACAAAATCAACTTATCGACTCTTTCCAATAGAGCGATAAGTTCTCAAAATTGCTTCCATAGCAATATCTTTCTTGTCACGTTAACACTACACCTCTGACAAAATCCACTTATCGACTCTCTTCAATAGAGCGATAGGTCCACAAACTCGTCAAGTTAACACCACACCTCTGACGACCAAATCAACTTATCGACTCTCTCCAATTGAGCGATAAGTTCTCAAAATTGCTTCCATAGCAATATCTTTCTTGTCACGTTAACACTACACCTCTGACAAAATCCGCTTATCGACTCTCTTCAATGGAGCGATAGGTCCACAAACTCGTCAAGTTAACACCACACCTCTGACGACCAAATCAACTTATCGACTCTCTTCAATAGAGCGATAGGTCCGTAAAATACTGTTATGTTAACATAACACCTCTAACAGTCAACCCCCCAATGAACTTGTTAATTCTTTCGGTGTTTCAAGCTACACAGGAAGAAATGACACCAAAAATCCATGCCTTCACGCATGGGGGACTTTATCTCGATCCCTAATTAGAGATAAGTCTGCATCTAACACATGCTGCCGGGTAGCCTATTCCCGCAATAATAGCAAAGCCTACGTATTCAATATCGTAGCAGGTCGTTATTAATAACGCCAAAATCCATGCCTTACACGCATGGGGAATTTTATCCTGAATCCTAAGTAGGGATAAGTCAATGTCTAACACACGTTGCCGGTTAGTCTTTTACCGTGAAAAGGACATCAAAATCCATGCCTCACACGCATGGGGGACTTTATCTTGATCCCTAAATAGAGATAAGTCTACGCCTAACACGCGTTGCCGGTTAGTCTTTTACCGTGAAAAGGACATCAAAATCCATGCCTCACACGCATGGGGGACTTTATCTCGATCCCTAATAAGAGATAAGTCTACGCCTAACACGCGTTGCCGGTTAGTCTTTTCCCGTCAAAATGACAAAGTCTATGTATTCAAAATCATAGCATCAAGACTAAGAGAGTTCATTCTCTTAGCACAACGTTACATGTGGAACGGACCTAGATAATTCACATGCTAGCCCGACTCAAACGGTAATCGGTAAAGGCTTATCAAATCCGTTGATGGCTGAGGGTTTGCCAAAAATCCTACGCACATTTGCAGGCCCATCAGCTTAATAGATGTGAGTCGAGACTTAAAACAGATGCGCCAAAGACAAGTCTCAAAGACTTAGTCAAAAATGCACGGAAGCCACTTCCATGTCTTAAGTCAAAATGTTGACCCGCGATGCAAAAAACCAAACGCCGAGGTCACACCTGTGTTCCAAATTCAACATGCAACGGTGAAACCCGCATCTCAAGTTCAAAATGCAGGGTCCACCCCCACATTCCAGAAGCAGGATTATGGCACATACCTTCACACAGGTCCTGCATGGAAAATCCGTTCAACCAAGCTGCTTTCGAAGCGAGTGCAGAGAACAACTCCTTTGTGACAAGGAATCAACAGCTCCAAGATCAGAGTTGAGATCCAAAGTATTCCGAAAATTCGTCCCAGTCAACCGCGAACTTTCGAAAACTTTGGAGGGGGTTCTGTAGGCTGTCTAAAAATCACAATAGATAGTTGATCCCCCATCAAACACCGATGATGAAAGATTACAATCTGACGACTTCTAGAAGGCTACAATTTCTCAACTGTGCGTTTACGGCTCAACTGTGCGTTTACGGCTCAACTGTGCGTTTACGGCTCAACTGTGCGTTTACGGCTCAACTGTGCGTTTACGGCTCAACTGTGCGTTTACGGCTCAACTGTGCGTTTACGGCTCAACTGTGCGTTTACGGCTCAACTGTGCGTTTACGGCTCAACTGTGCGTTTACGGCTCAACTGTGCGTTTATGGGCTCAACTGTGCGTTTTTAGCCTGAAACAGGCCAACTGTGCGTTTACGGCTCAACTGTGCGTTTATGGGCTCAACTGTGCGTTTTTAGCCTGAAACAGGCCAACTGTGCGTTTACGGCTCAACTGTGCGTTTACGGCTCAACTGTGCGTTTATGGGTTCAACTGTGCGTTTTTAGCCTGAAACAGGCCAACTGTGCGTTTACAGGCCCAGCTGTGCGTTTTCAGCCTCAGCTGTGCGTTTTCAGCCTCAGCTGTGCGTTTTCAGCCTCAGCTGTGCGTTTTCAGCCTCAACTGTGCGTTTTCAGCCCAGCTGTGCGTTTTTCAGCTCCAGCTGTGCGTTTTCAGCCCCAGCTGTGCGTTTTTCAACCTCAACTGTGCGTTTCAGGTCCAGAAACGCACAGTTCGAGCCCAGAACGCTGTTTTCAGCGTTTAACTCGTTCAAGCACGATTTGAACGGTTCCAGAACCGTTTTCTCCCCAAGATTTTAGGGGATCACTACCCTATCATGGAGAGATTTATGGGGAGCAGTTAGACCCCATTAAACCCTCATTAAGGAGATATTTAAGGGGGCGGTTATACCCTTAACCCCCTATAAATACCTCAAAACTCAACTGAGTTCGGATTTTCTCTTTTTTTTGGAAGGGGGGAGCTGACTTTTTGGGGATCCTTGATCGAGCATCTTGCCGCGTTCTGCAGCAACAAGGAGCTTTGGAGACCAGCGACTTGAAGGAGCTCTTGAATCATTTTGGAAGGCTTTTACAACTCTTTTTCAAGAGTTAAAACTCGTTCAGAGTTATCAACTCGATCAGAGTTCAAAACTTGCTCTGCAAGTTCTTCTAAAACTCGTTCAGAGTTATCAACTCGTCAAGAGTTATTTCAAACTTGCCACACAAGTTCTCCACAGCGTCAAATCGTGAGGAGAAGACATCGTTCCAGTGAATCAAGACGTTCGGATCGTCAACGAGAAGCAAACTCGACGCGAGCATTCGAGGGAGGCATCTCATCGCCACCGTGAAGAACCCAGAATTAAACAAGGGAGGCATTTCATCGCCACCGTGAAGAACCCAGTTTTAAATAAAGGGGAGAATCAAATTCATTCTCCTCTCTTTTGTAATCGGAATCCAAATTGTTATTGATTTTGAGAGGAATACAAGTCAAAATTTTCTTTCATTGTCTTTTTACTGCAAATTTCCTACAAACACGTGCATAGTCAGAAGGACAGGGGGTTGGTGCCCTTCACTACCCCAAAAGGGGAAATCATGTAGGTCCACCCTGATCTGCTAGGAGATCAACAATGGACGAATACCTCGTCTAAAAAGAAGGGAGGCAAGGCTAAGTCTTCCAACATGATTAGCCCCTCCATTACTGAAAATGATGACCACCTCAAACTTCTTACCGATTCAGAAGAGGAGAGGATTGTCCTAGCAGCATACCCAGAAGGCAATCCTGGCACTCGGTCAGGAAAAGCTTACTTGAGGGAATACGGTCAGAACGCTCCAGAAGCTGAAGAACAGCCCCAAGACGCTGAGGGTTCTACCCCGAAAAAGCCAGTTGACAAAGGAAAACAGAAGGAGCTCCGATTCCACAGGAATCTCCACCAGGAAACCGGAGAATCAAGTGCTCCTTTCCAGTTCAACGTTATGGCACAGTTGGCCAACATACCGGCCAGGATTACCTTGTATGAGCTCCTGAAGTTATCCAAAACTACCAAGGAAGCTCTGATCGAAGCTTTAAAGAATACAGAGAGCTTCATCACCCAAGTCACCCCGGCTCCCGAAGCCTCTGATGATCAAACTTGTCTGCAATGTCTGCAAGCGGCGAGAAGTCTACCCTGCATATCGTTCACGCAAGAAGATATGCAAGTCAAACACGAACACGACTGACCACTATACTACACAGTGTATATCGGGTCCTCTGAAATCATCCGTGTTCAAGTTGACCCAGGCTCAGCACTCAGCATCATGCCTTACAGGGTCATGCAGGTCTTAGGGATTCCTATGCACCGACTGCACACCACCCAGACTACTATCTTCGGGTTCAATGCAAACAGCACCCGACCCCTGGGAAAGATCAAACTCAGATGTCAGATCGGAGATCTTAAGTCTGAAGTAGCATGCTACATCATAGATGCAGACACGTCCTATAATCTTTTGCTATGACGACCATGGATACATGCAAACCGCATTGTCCCATCTACTTTGCATCAGGTTATGAAGTACGCCAATGACAAGGGCGAAGTCAGAACCTTGATTGCAGAAAAATACCCCTTCCGAGGGGTGAAAAACTTTCATACCGACTCTGTCTTTTACTTGGAATCCCAAGAGAAAGAAGATGTAGACAGCGGTAATGAAGCCGACATCGAACCAGATTCCGATGAAGATTGTCCTTGGGAGTTAAACTTTGATGTAATGGGTCAGGGTGAGAGTAATAATGATGTACCGAGCGAGGGCGAGTGGTTCATTAATGAAGATTCCATTTTAGCGTACTTGTCTGATGTCTCTCTTAAAAATAAACAAATAGAGAATGATTCTAGTGCAGGTACCAACCCATGGCACATACTGTGCACAGAGGCGTCGCGGGAAGGGAAGACGAACACCGATCCGGATGTCTCTCACTCCTGAAGGAAAACCTCCGGATTATTATCAAAAAACCGGAAGGGGCGTGGGTTACGTCACACCTCCCCCCGTCTCGGAAAACGAAATCAGTAATTACTTACGTCATGACCAGTCATCTGGAATATCGTCATACGAGTCCGACGTCAGTATTGGACCCTTCTTTAAAAACTTGACTGTGAACATGGTTTCAACAAGTCATCCAGACGAAGACGCAGGGGGTGACGAGCAATTATTGGAATCGACTGATGATCCTTGGATCAAGCGTCTCAATATCCTGTGGGATATGCGTTTCGAACAACGTGAACCACCCACTGAAGATAAAGTGATCCAAGTCAACATGGGAGATGAGTCTGACCCCAAGCCCATCTTTATAGCCGAAGACCTATCATCCACCGAGAAGGAAGACCTTATATCTCTCATCCGAGAATATATAGATGTCTTCGCTTGGAATTATGAAGATATGCCTGGCCTTGACCCGAAGGTGGCCATGCACCGTCTCAACATCGATCCGGATGTAAAACCCGTTAAACAACAACAACGCAGGTTTCGTCCAGAGATCATGGAATCAATTGAGTCAGAAGTTAAAAAGCTTATAGACTCAGGTTTTGTGAGGGAAGAACAACACCCAGATTGGGTAGCCAACATTGTTCCAGTTCCTAAGAAGAACGGTAAAGTCCGGATATGCATCGATTTCCGCGATCTCAATGCCGCCTGTCCGAAAGATGAATTCCCACTCCCCATCACGGATGTTATGATTGACAACACCTGCGGATATGAAAGGATGTCTTTCATGGACGGATTCTCTGGGTACAATCAGATCAAGATGCACCCGGACGACGAAAAGCACACTGCTTTTAGAACACCACTGGGGGTGTATTGCTACACAGTGATGCCCTTCGGCCTGAAGAATGCAGGTGCAACTTATCAGCGTGCAATGAACACGATCTTTAACGAACACCTCCGAAAGAAGATCGAGTGCTACGTTGATGACATAGCGATAAAGAGCAAAAGTGATATCGTTTTCATTCAATGTTGTTAATCTAAACACAAAATAAAAACAATACAAAATTCCTTAATCAAGAACAGGTCAAGAGCTAAACATCAGGCTTCATTAACTTGAGGGTTTTTAGCCTAGACTTGAAGGCAGAGAGTTTCTCCCGGTGAGCCGCTCGGACTTGTTCCTCGATCTCCTTTCTGAGTTCTGCTTCAATAGGAAGGGTAGCGACAATGTCCTTACGAGTCCGCTCAGCTGCGTGGAGTGTACGGCAAAATTTCGTATAAATTTGGCCACTTTTATGCTCAAGCTCTTTCCTGACATCCTCATAGTGGGCCAATTGGGCTTTCTTCTGGTCCAACTCGGCTTCTAATCGAGCGATAGTCTCTTCAATACCGCGGATATCAGAAGCAACACGTTTGATTTTAGCATATGCTTTAGAGTGTCGCTTCCTTAAAGCTGATATGCGGGCCTTTTTATCAGACATGTCCTTATGAAGAGTCCCTGGGTGATGCGCCCTCGAGATTATAGCCAAGGAAAGAGCCGGCTCCACTTCAGAATCTAAATCGGTGCGCTGTAGCTCCCTGAAAGCTGCTAATTCTATCATCAAAAGAGTGATTCCCCCTTGGCAGTGTTCAGTCCAGGATGCATCCCCTTTAGCTTTGATGCCGTCCAAACATTGGCTCAAGATGGATTCACAGTCTTCAAGAGAAGCCCCCTCAACACTGACCATATTAATAATCGTTTCCATCCAACGTTCCAGTTCATCAACTGATTTCTTCAGAGCTCCTGAGCGTGGAGGAGGAAGAGTTGGATAGATTGGATCCGTATGATCATCCTGAACAGGTGTTGGAGCAACTTCAGAAGAAGGGCCCTCTCCAGCCCTATCGTCCTCAGGAACCGAGGGGATCGATTGGGGCATTTCGTCCTCTCCGTCAGTAAAACGCTCAACGAGCGCAGACTTCATCGAGTCCCCCATTAATTTGGCCTTTTTGGAATTTTTGGCCATGACAAGTATCCGCTTGCGAATTCTCCTGTCATACTCACATTGCTCAGCAGCAGAAAGAGCTTTCTTACCCGATCTTAAAGAACAAGGTATAGGAACGGGCTCTTCTGCAGGAATCTCCTCAGTTGTCTTTTCTTCGGGAGAATCATCAATTGGCTTTCCCTCTTCAATTCCCGTAGGAACCTCTTCTTCAGAAGGTTCTACGGTAGACAAGTCCTTAGGAGCTTCAACGGCTCCGGTCGCTTCCTGTTCACAAGATAGGTATTCTTCCATCCCTGGTAGACGAGTACTCATAGAACCACTCCGTGAACGGTACAATTCCCGAATCTCGTTTATACATGAAGTATAAACGTCATACTCCGGAATCTGAGAAGCTTCGGCAAACCACTGGCGGAAATCCATAACAGCAGAGCAGCCGGGTGATGAATGGGGTAAAGTGAATTGCGCATGGGTTCCCCCGGCAGAGAAAAAGTACCATGCGCGAGCTCCTTCGCATAAATTCCCAATCTGAGCTAACGCCGGGTTAGGATTGGTACGAAGGGAGTATAAGCATCATCCCCCTCATGCACTCCTGTCATCAAGGAAGGGCAATGCAACACGAGCCAGCCACTAAATATGTATATGGCATTGGTACACGTGGTTGAGGAGCCTTCCCAGCTTTCTTCTTAGTAGCTTTGACTCCCGAAGCACGGAGAAGTTCTGAAGTCAATACCCTCAGGCCGTTCTAGATACAGCCAACCATAGCAGTAAGGAGACTCACAGGTCTCCCATGCGCTAGCAAAACAGCTGGATACACAACCTCAGCCAATATTGATTCTATTGGTCTTGACAGTACCACACACTGCTTCAACCAAATCATGAAGAAGCCTGCAAGTAGAGCCGTGTGAGAGATAGGAACTGTGGCTTGGTAGTGGAAACTTTCAAATTCGACGCCAGCTTCAAAATCATCCTCGGCATGCTCAGTCTTATAAGTAACACCAGGAGCCTTAATCCGAGCCTTGGCGTCCTTAAGTGAGACAACTGCGACACGGGATATGGTTACATCTTTCCGATTTAAGTTTTGAAAGAGGTAGTCTGCCCAGGTGGTATGCATAATGCCCCCTCCACGCATCCCAAAGACTTGGGCACATATGTGGAAATGGCACATCAATTCCCAGAAAGTGGCGTAAATTTCCGGGTGCGCCACCTTTAGTAAGGAAAGCTCCTCACGCCACCTTCAGTAAGGAAAGCTCCTCAGTGGTGGGAATAAACTCCTCGTAGGGCGTTTTTCCAAGCGGCAGCCCCGACACTGCCTGCATCTCATGGAGAGCAAAACCTAACTCTCCTACAGGTGTGAAGAATGTACAGCTGTCAAGGTTATATTTCTCCAACATAGGGAAGAAATTATGAAGACTCTGCACGACTCCCTGTCGCGTAGCTAACACATGAACTGTGAGACCCGATTGAGCAAGAGAGTCCTTAAGCTCCTCAAGAACAAAGTCGACCATGCGGGTCCACCAACCTCCTTTGCCAGAATAGACCCATCCAGGAGATCTAAACATCTG
This sequence comes from Asparagus officinalis, assembly GCF_001876935.1. Lineage (NCBI taxonomy): Eukaryota > Viridiplantae > Streptophyta > Magnoliopsida > Asparagales > Asparagaceae > Asparagus > Asparagus officinalis. The sequence continues at coordinate 68,148,593 of NC_033802.1, forward strand.
GGTAGAGAATTCACCCTGAGTTGCAAGGAATTGGCGAATAAAAATGTTCGCTGGACGTGGCACCTCTGGAACCAGCTCTTTCTTCTCAAACAAACCAGGTTTTAACCCCTTGAGTTGTTCCCCGATTTGTGTACGAGCCCGTCGACCAAATCCAAGCGACACGTTCTCCTTCTCCTTTACTATGTCAAAGGTCAAACCCCGACGGCAGCTCACATTCAAAAAGTAAGAGAGAGGGTACATCCTCTTCATGTTTGGAAGGAATAAGAAGCGATTATCAGCTCTCCACAGCAACTTCGAATCTTCCACATATGTGAGATGGTCATCGACTGGTATGCGGTCTCCAAATATGAATGCTGGTTTGGGAAACTGGTCATGACCAACAGGGGTCTCCAAGTCCAAGTCAGTTATCAAAATCCTGAGAGTAGAGCATTGAGGGAATTTAATCATTTCCGCTCTTTCCGAATCAGGAAAAGTACACAATGGAATCCTGTTCTGAAGACTGAATAATTCATTCGGGTCAGGTCCACCAATATATCCGAAATGGTGCTCTTGTGAAAGCGGCACGTTTGGGAGAAGCACTGCACAATCAAAAGCAGAAGTTAGCAGCTAGAAGCGAGCTATCGACATAAAGACAGAGTCTGAAACACAAAGGGGTAAAGCCTTGTGTCAAAATCTCCAACGCGAAGGTCGAGCCTCGCGTCAAAAGTCTCAAACACGAGAGTCAACCTCGCGTTGGAAAACTTGAACGCGAGGGTCGAGACCCACATGGGATCCCAACCCCGCGTTTTCATTGAGTTAAAACGAGTCATCTTCCTCGTTATCAAGAACCCATCTAGGGTTTTCAGAGAACTTGCCAAGGCAAGTTATCGTGGTCAGCACTCACCACGACAGGGAGGCCCCTGCGACGACGACGGCGACGGCAAAGTCCCCGCACGGACAATAACACCGCCAGTGTTCTCAGCCGACGGCATGTCGGAAGTCACCTCAGCGACTCTCTTGGAGTTCGAACCCCTTCTCCGAGGTGCCATTGATGCAGTTGATAGGAAGAAGGTCCTTTGAACGAGGAAGACCAACTCATTGTCGATTTATTGGCTCTCCTCAGCAGAGCAATAAATAACTTGTTTTCAGTGGGGTAATAAACTCCCCCAAAATCTTGATCAAATCACAAGTCTTATAACTCATCACTCCGATGATAAAACATATAGCAGTTCTCCCCTGTGAGACGCTATAATATTCTTTCCCCACAAATGTCACGTTAAAATCACACCTCTGACAAAATCAACTTATCGATTCTCGTCAATAGAACGATAAGTCCTCAAAATTGCCCTGATCGCAATATTTCTTCTGTCACGTTAAAATCACACCTCTGACAAAATCAACTTATCGATTCTCGTCAATAGAACGATAAGTCCTCAAAATTGCCCTGATCGCAATATTTCTTCTGTCACGTTAAAATCACACCTCTGACAAAATCAACTTATCGATTCTCGTCAATAGAACGATAAGTCCTCAAAATTGCCCTGATCGCAATATTTCTTTTGTCACGTTAAAATTACACCTCTGACAAAATCAACTTATCGATTCTCGTCAATAGAACGATAAGTCCTCAAAATTGCCCTGATCGCAATATTTCTTCTGTCACGTTAAAATTACACCTCTGACAAAATCAACTTATCGATTCTCGTCAAGAGAACGATAAGTCTTCAAAATTACCCCGATCGTAATATCTCTCTTGCTAAGTTAAAACTACACCTCTAGCATTTATAGACTTCTTTTAGTGTTTAAAGCAAAACATAACACAGGAAGAATTCTACCATTCAGCCCCATTGCGGGAAGAAATTACTCCTCAGCAGTTTGAAACTTTCTAGAAGTATCTTAAACGATAATGAAGAGAGTTCGTTGCATCAGAACCATTGTGGAGATCTATTCTAAGTCAAGATCTCAGGCATTTCTCGTGATTTGTTACTTAAAATCAAAACATGATAAATGCAAGAAACAATGAGAAGTCAATATCACTTTTTATTCAAGAGCCAAAAGAAAGTGATACAAAACAAACTTTGTTCTTGTCAAAAGAACATTATAGAAGCAAAATTCACTCATGCATCAAATCAAAAGAAGTGAGTTGGGCCCTAATTTGATTTAGCTCCTCTTCGTGAGTGGTTCGTACCATAGCTTCAGCCTTTGCCCGGAGTTCTTCCTCGTTGGGTACGATGATGGCCGCTGCTTCATTCCTGGCTTGTGCCAAAGCTCGAGCCTGCGTATGATATTCCAAAGCGCCAGTGGTGTTTTGGGTGCTAAGGATATTGACAATGTTTTCTTCACGGGAAAGTTCAGCCTTTAAGCACAGGACTTCGGCCTCAGCTTCGACAAGTCTATCACGAAGCGAATTCATAGAAGTTGTCGAGCGTTCTAACTATTCTTGCTTCCGAATATTACGCTCATGAAGCTCTGCAACTTGACGTTCTCTTTCAGCCAAGTCCCGCTCTACCGCCTCCCGGCGAGCCACTTCTGCAACCTGAAGACTAGCCAGAGTGGACACAATCTCTGGCTGAAGTTCTTTCTGGCCCAGGGCTTCGAAGTGTTGTAATTGCTCTTCCAAGTGGAGAATAATTTCTGAACAGCGCTCGAACCACTGAATATTGCCCACACTCCTGACTCCATTCAGGCCTGCCTCTAAAAGTGGTCGGAAGGAATTCAAAGTCCCCCGACCATTCACCATGTAATCGACTATTGTCTTCGCGAGGCTATTTAGATATACCAGGGAGATCTGGAGAAATTCAGGTGCGTCAGCGAGACTTGAAACCATAGCCGACGACACCCCTCTAGCCATCGAAGTTAGTGCAGGGGATCCTGGCGCCGAAGCTGCGGAAGCGGTAGAAATATTCAATTGTGAAGGGCTTGAGGTTAAAGCCATCATCGCCCTTGCTTGAGATGTGCTTGGTTGTGCCTCTGTTGGAGTAAGCGAGATCTTCAGCAATGCAGTAGGCGAAGCAGCTACAGTAGTCTCAGGCAACACTATAGGTGCAAGCTGCTCTTGCACAGGAGCCAACACCGGCACGAGCTGCTGCTCCGGAGGAGGAGCCGCGACAGTAGTTTCAGGCAACGCTACAGGTGGAACAGTTACCGTAGGAGAGCCACGTAAATGTTGCTCTTCTAAAGGCGCCGACACCTGAGCAGGTTCTGGCTCTGAAGCAGTAGCAGCAGTGGTCCCTGGAGAAGGTGAACCTGCACGGAAAAAGGGTCGGAACGCAGAAAACACATGCGGAAGAAGTCGAAGGAAACTAGACTTACCGGAGATGTGAAAAGGAGTATAACCAGATACTTTATCGGATGGGACCTTGGGAGCATCATCATCAAAAGTGGTGACGTCATCGATGGAATCATGCTCATCGTCATCTTCACCATCACCTGACATGTTGCCAACGTCAGCATCCTCATCGCCTCTATTTCCGTCAGCTGCATCACCAATGGGGGAGTCGTCATAATCAACTCGCTCCTCATCATCCCGAACAGCTGAAGACTCCGGAGGACTTGCACCAGCAGCTGGTCTTTTCATAAGTCCCGTTGTAGGACTAGGCATTAAATCACCAGCTTGTGACATTAATGCTGAAGGAGAAGGAGATGGATTATTTTCAAGACCCCCTGGTTCCAGTGCAGGAGACTTAGGAAGATCCATCACTGGAGCAGACTCTGTATCTGCAACCAATAATTCGTCCTCTTGGTCCTCAGGAGGATGGTAAGAAGAGGCTTCGCCCGATAAAGCTGGGCCGTGAGAACGAAGTCCAGCTCTATGTGGCAGGCCCGCCACGGACGATTCTTGTTGTTCTTCATTTACAGCAGCTTTGATGCTCAGCCATCAACATGGATTTTTGCTGTCCTTTGGAGGGAGAATCCACCAGAAGTTTCCGACGAATTTGCTTATCATATTTGCCGGCCTCATCTGCAGAGAGTTTTCTTTTCCCCGCCGCTCTTGTCACGGGAGGATCAACCACTCGTTGCTCTTCCCCTGGAGCAGGCTCAGCTGCCTGTTCCTCTTCTTGTCCAGCAGATTGATTCTCGATGGACAGAAACTCATCGATCCCTTTCAAGCGGGATGTCTTGGACCCCTTCCTTAAATTATACATATGCCTAATGTCTTTCAGGCAAGATGTATTCAAGTTGTAGTTGGGAGTCTGAGAAGCGGCGTAATACCAATTGCAGAAGCTGATGGAGGTATAGGAATTAGCAGTTTTCTGGGGAAGCTTGAAGATGGCTTTGGTACAACCTGCTACAGAATAATACCAAGCCCTGGCTCCTTCATATAAATTGCCTATGACTGAGAGTTAAGGACGAGGGTTCCCAACGTACAACTGATCATACCCAAATTGGCGAGCGAATCTATAGGGTTGGTAAGGTTCAATGAAGCAGTTGACGCCTTGCCGAAAGATCAGGTAGCCTGGCCTGATGGATAGAAGACAATGGAAAACACCCCCGTTCAGATGAGTGAATCCATTAGAACCCGCTACGTCCTGATACTCTGCGCCATAGACGCCGCCCTCAAAATCAGGGAAACAGCGATAGATATGGAAGTTGGTGTCCCGCGCTAAGATTTGGCGGATTCTAACCATGTACCCCCCTTCCCATTTCGCAGACTCTAGTCGCTGCACAAATGGGATGAATGAGTCTCCCGGGGGAGAAGCTGCACTCATTATAGGAGGACAGTGGAGCACGTACCAAGCCATCAAATATGTATACGGCATCGGCACCCGGGAATTGGGAGTTTTGAAGGTCTTGTGGCCCTCGGATTCCACCTCTGTAACATCAACAAAGTCAGAGGCCAACTCCCGTAATCCATACTGCAGACAACCCACCATAGCACTGAGGAGGCTCACAGGTCTCCCATGCGCCAAGAGGACTGCTGGGTAGACTACCTCAACGGCCAGGGCATCGACCGGCCTAGTAGGGACGACACAGTGTTTGAGCCACAACATTAAGAACCCGGCTAGCAGCGCTGTGTCGGAAATTGGAATCAGAGCTTGATAATGAAAGCTCTCAAACTCGGTGTGAGCCGGGAAAACATCTTCCTTGGCCTCGTTAGTGTAATGGGAGGTAGCGTCGTCAATACGAGCCTGAACCTCTTCCAAAGTACTGACGGGCAATCGGGTCACCGAGGCCCCTTTAGTGGTCAAGTTATGGAATAAATATTTCACCCAAGACACTTGCTTAATGCCACCTCCACGGGCCCCCGTCAGCTACATGCAAATGTGGAAGTGACACATGACTTCCCAAAGAGTGGCATAAATTTCCGGACTGGTCTTCTTTAAAATCTGGAGTTCCGCCGATCCCGGAACGAACTCTTCATACGGCAAATCCCCGAGGACAAGACCCGAGACTTCGTGCATCTCGTGAAGGGCGAAGCCTAGCTCCCCCACAGGGGTGAAGAAAGTGCAACTATCAGGATTATACTTCTCCAATATGGAGAAGAAATGAAAGTGGCTCTGGACGATCCCAAATTCAGTAGCCCGCACAGGAACCAGCAACCCAGCTTGAGCGAGGGGAGCTTCTAATTCCTTCAGAACAAACTTGGTCATCTGGGCCCACCATCCCGCCGCCGGAGAATGAACCCAACCAGGAGTTCTAAATCCTTGGATATGGGGAACATCCTCTCCATATTGGGCAAGAAAAGGTTGCGGTCCTCAACTTTCCGCAGCCACTTATAATCCCCATCATACGCAGTGCTTGCGTCGAAGTCAACAAAGTCCCCGAAGAGGTATCCAGGTTTGACTATTGGCCTACGGCTTGGGCTTTCAAGTCGAGCGTCCGAAACCAATGTCCTAAGAGTGTCATGAGAAGCTTGGGTGATCAGTTCCACGCGACTCTTCTCCCTCATCCGGAAAACTGGGAGTTCTAAACACGAGCTGAAGGTTATGTTCATGTCTGCACCACCTTCATGTCCAAAATGGTGGCGAAAAAGAAGAGGCTCGCTAGTATGACGCACTGCAAAAAGAGGAAAAGATTTAGACAACTTAAAATCAAAGCTCAGACGCGAAGGTCAAACCCTGCGTCAAACAAGCTCAGACGCGAAGGTCAAACCCCGCGTCAAACAAGCTCAGAAGCGAAGGTCGAACCCCGCGTCAGACAAGCTTAGACGCGAATGTCGAACCCCGCGTCAGAAAGTTCAGACGCGTAGGTTGACCCTCGCGTCAAAAAGCTCAGACGCGAAGGTCGAACCCCGCGTCAGACAAGCTTAGATGTGAAAGTCGAACCCCGCGTCAGAAAGTTCAGACGCGTAGGTTGACCCTCGCGTCAAAAATCTCAGACGCGCAGGTCGACCCCCGCATCAAGAAAGATGAAACGACGGAGTCAAGCCCCGCGTTATTGAAACGAGTTTCCTCGTTGATCTCAAGATCAGAACTTGCCGAAGCAAGTTTAATGGCCATGGAGGTCATACTCACCGCCAATCAAAGGGAGTTGGGGCGGCATATCCGCCTGAGCAGCAGCGCCGCCGGCCAGCGCTGATGAGGCAGACCCTCGAGCGGCAGGCAGCAATCGGATTTGGAAGGCGGTTGCTTCTTGGGTGGGCCATTGAATCTCGTCGGATGAAGAAGAAACAGTTCTCGATGGTCGAGAAGAAGAAAATTTTCAAGAAGAGTCAAATGACTCTTGATTTGACCCCTAGCGGTCTATTTATAGACAGCTATGAGCTGTCAAATCGTAACGGACGGGATTCGAGGCCATCAGCCCGCCCAAACTCGACCCTCGCGTTCGAGTTGGTTGAGCTTCCAAACGCGATGGCTCACGTTCGCGTTCAAAATTCTCAACGCTGGGCTCACCCACGCGTTCCAATCCCCAAAGGCAGAAATTATCTCTGTGTTTGGACCGCTATGTTAGCAACTTCTTGACTACCAAGGCTACGACACGGCCCCTGATAACTAACAGAAGAGCTAACAGCAATCATCAAGGCGAATAAAGCCGGGAAGAAACAAACGACTCCACTGGGAAGTCTATTGGAGGAGTACAGATAGATCACAATCAACAACGGCGAAATCATCAGGCCCGATCAAACGGAGTGAGCAATCAATCCACCAAATTTTGGGATCCAAAGTATTCCGAAAATTCGTCCCAGCCAACCGCGAACTTTCGAAAACTTTGGAGGGGGTTCTGTAGGCTGTCTAAAAATCACAATAGATAGCTTATCCAAACAAGCTCCGACAATGGAGGTCACAATCAGACGACTTCCCAATCATTGCATCCGCAACTCCACAATCACCACAAACACGACCTCACTTCTGAGATGATTGATCTTGATGGCTGCGACAACAGCACTAATATTATATTAACAACTATTAGAGATGCTGATGAGTAGTGGGATGATTTCAGAAATAAAAGGGTGGACTTAGTTGGTGAGTTGCTTGGTAGAGAGCTGTGGGCAAATATTCATCTTTGAGACACTATGGATGTTGATTCCTGCCTAGCTCCTACAACGAAAGCTACAATCAAATAGCTTTCGCGCCGATAATCAAAACATACAATCAGATAGTTTTTTGGTAGAGAGCTGTGGGCAAATATTCATCTTCAAAACACTATGGATGTTGATTCCCGTCTAGCTCCTACAACGAAAGCTACCATCAAATAGCTTTCGGGTCGGTGAACGAAAGTTGCGAATAGAGGGCTTTTCACATAGATCGAGAAGAGTTACAATTCAACGACACTTCCGACAACTGATGAAAACTCTACTCAGCGGTCTTCACAATCTACAGTGAAAGTTACAATCTGACGACTTTCACACTCCACAACAGCTAAAGCCAGGATTACTGAACAACGGTCCTTGCAATGCAACACAGAAGAAGCTACAAGTCAAATAGCTCATTCTGAGACGCGGATGTCATCCCCGCGTCACCACTTCGGAAATGAAGGCGACCCCCGCGTCTCTAAGGCACAATCCAAACGCGGGCGACCCTCGCGTTCATAGGGGTTCAATCAACTTGGGTTCTGAACGCCAGATTGGGCGTTTGACTTGTTCAAACATAAGTCGAACGATTCCAAAACCGTTTATCCCACGTTCTGAGGGGTTTTCACCCACGTAGGAGCGGATATAGGGGTCAGTTACAACCTCTTATCCCCCTATAAAAGCTCAACAAACCCAACGAAGTAAAGGGTTGGATTTCGGAGAATCTAAACCGCACAGGTTGGAGATTTTCCAATTATCAAAAGGCTGGCGGCTGGTTCTTGGAAAACAGAAGATTTAGGAAAGATCAAAACCACTCGGGTTTGGAGATTTGGCAGCAGCGAAATCCTTAAAGATAGGATTTTTGAATCAATCTCAGAAGATCAAATCTGAGGGGATTCGTCAGCAACAGAATGACAGCTTGATCATTAACCGAATTTTCGGTTCCAACAACTCTACTCACAGAGTTCAAACTCGTTCAGAGTTCTTAAAAACTCATTCAGAGTTAAACACCAAACTTTCCACAGAAGTTCATTGTTCCCACGAGAGAGAGACAGTCGGATCGTCAACGGAGAGCAAATTCGACGCGAGCAATTGAAGGAGGCATTCCATCGCTACCAAGAAGAACTCAGTTTTAAACAAAGGGGAAAACCAAATTCGTTTTCCTCTCTTTTGTAATCTAGTTGTAATAGAGATCAAAGGAATCAAAGTCAAATTTTCTTTATTATCTTCTTTGCAATTTTTCCAACAAACAATCACCAACCAGATTAACCCAACCACACTCTGCAACAATGACAGTACCATCCAAATGCTTATTGTCACCACTGCTACCACCATTATAAAGGGGGGACAAGATTTAAAAAAATATATTCAAATGTCCAATTACTTATTTTTTAACCACTATTAATTTAAGGTCAAACTTACCACGATTACAAACTTACCTGTCAGGAATTCATCTACATGTAGTGAGTGTCAATTCTTTTCCCTGCAGTGGTCCTCAAATCCCTCATTTGACGATTACAAAAGCCTGTCAGTGCTGCATCTCAAGTATCATGGCAAATTGGCAATGCCTCTTTCTTAACAGAACCGATCCGATGAAGATAACAAAAAGGATAAAGACGAACCGGACAGGTTGCAGCTTCAGTCCCCACCACAACAACATATGTAAATCTCAAACAAAAAGCCGAATCTTGATCATCATCATAATTGCTTGCTGAGGCAATAGAGGGAGGAGTGGAAGAATAACAGATCGCAGTGATGCACATCAATCGATTTCTTCACCAAAAAAAGCTCATCGAAAGTGGGAACGGAAAGATGATCATTGCTATCCTTAGGAGTGGGCACTGCTCCGTGTTCCTCATACCCACTTACCACTTTAAATACCGTCGCGATGATTCTTGATTCAAACCAATATTTGCTAAAAAAAAATTAGGAGATGAAAATGGTATCCAAATCCATCCAGATTACTTTCCTTAAGATATTAATTGGTTTGATACTAGGCGCTTGGTGTTGCGTATGGATTCTCAAGCCAACACAATTGTGGAAGAAATCATGGCACAAGGCTGAAGACTGGGCTGACTCTACTTTCACTGGGGAGTCAGGTTGTCCACAGTGCATATTAAGGAGTCATTTTCTTCCTTCTTTGTTTTTGTCATCGTTATAACCCCTCGTTGATCTTCCAGGTATCAATGTGCTTGTCTTCTGCTTTCCGCTTCTGGCTGTGGCCGTACTTGGATATATCTATCTTCATCTATATGCTAAAGAGGGGAGAATCAGGTACGTTCAACGAAATTAATTTATATGATTACAGTAAATTCAGTAATTATATACTGAAAGATACTTAATCACAGGAAAAAAGCATATTTCATCGGAAAATTTTCAAATCCAATCATCCCTAGGAGTCCTATGGGCATAATATCAGGCTGTGAGCTTATGGCTTCAGCTCTGTTCATTATGTTCCTCGCATGGACTTACTACTCGAATGTTGCTAGTGACTTCAAGAAGTTGACACCTTCAAAATCTATTCCATTGAATAGGTCAGTGATAACATTCACTTTCAACATGGTACTTACTAATTTCTCAGCATAATAGGTTTTCTATATTATTTTCATCACGGGTTTGTTTCGATTCAGGAGGCAGCTTAAGGTAATGTCTCTAGGTGTTCGGTTTGGTTCTCTAAGTGAAGCATGCCTAGCTCTCTTACTTATTCCTGTCTTAAGGGGGATGGCATTATTCAATATATGTGGCATCCAATTTGAAGCTTCGATTAGATACCATATTTGGATTGGCAATGCAATCATGTTCTTCTCGGTCCTGCATGGAACTATCATAATGTGTGTTTGGGGATCAAAGCATAGCCTCTGGATGGAGGTAGAAAATCCCTTTATTCATCTGAAATTAAGAGGTCAACAATGCAAGGCAAAATGACAGTAAACTCTATCTACTTACTTACATGGTGTTGTTGAATTTCGATCTCTCGTCCACAGAAAACGAAAACAACTAAACCTGAGCAAGTTTTTAAATGTGATCATCACATAAATCAGAAAATAGATCATATTCTATCGTATACTTAATCATCATAGGTTCAAAAATTCAGTTCATACTTACGAATTTCTCCTTTCTTTATGGTTAAAAGATCACTAGGTGGCAAAGGACGGGACGGGTGTATCTTGCTGGAGCCATTACTCTGGGGATATTGGTGATAATATGGATAACATCACTTCCTCAATTAAGGAGGAAGAACTTTCAGTTCTTCTACTTAACCCACCATTTCTATGCGCTCTTCCTGATATTCTTCTTGCTTCATGCTGGAGCTGGTCACTTTTACTTGGTATTCTCTGGTGTACTTCTCTTTGCCCTCGACAAGATTTTGCGTGTAATACAGTCAAGAAGAACAACTTGCCTTATTTCTGCACGTATACTTCCCTGCGAAGCAGTAGAACTCACTCTCCCTAAAGATCCATGTGAGAATACGACTTTTATAACTTATAAACTAGGAAACAGAAATATTGAGAGTATTTGAGTAATTAGTTTCTCTTTTTGAGTATATTTGCAGGTATGCAGTACAATCCTACAAGCACATTATTTGTAAAGATACCCAGCATATCAAATTTCCAGTGGCACCCGTTTAGCATCACTTCAAGCTCCAATATGGAAGATGACAGGCTCTCCCTTCTAATTAAATGTCAAGGATCATGGACAAATTCTCTTTACCATAAGCTAAAATCAATAGGCGATTCAACATCTGATGATGTGAAAAATTTCGCTGTTGCAGTAGAAGGTCCATACGGTCCTATGAATTTTCCGTATCATAGGTAATTTTTTACATTGACAACTTGAGATGTTCCACAAGTAATTATTTATGTTATTAATTGTTAAGTTGATTTCTTAAAAAAAAAAAAGGTATGACAGCTTGATTCTAATTGCGGGAGGATCTGGCATAACTCCATTTCTGAGCATTTTGCAAGATGTTGCTTCAAGGAATGGGAGGATGAATAACTACTGTAAAAAGGTTCAACTAATATATGCGGTGAGAAAAACCCAAGATCTTAGCATGTTAACCCCAATTTCTTCTGTGCTGCTGAAAGAGCCGGCTGATCTTGGACGTGTGCAACTAAGGCTATTTGTAACTAAAGGAAAGGAGGGGTCAAGAACATCAGTAGAAGAGTTGTTACTTGAGGTGTCACAGTTAAAGACGATCAACTTGGGTGAAGGTTCGAGTAGTGATCGAGTACCAAGACCTGAAAGTTCTCTATCGAAGGCTACAATCACTGGATTGGCTTCGATTGTTTTCTTAGTTGCTCTTGTGTGTCTAACTCATGTTTTCGTACACCAAAGCAAAAGAAACTCTCTGAATAAAACCCCTTCATGGATCAGCGACCTACTGATCATATGTTCATTTATCATTGCTACAAGCTGTAGTACCACAATGGTAACAATTCTGTATATGTGGAAAAAAACAACGAAACCCTCTGACAAGAACTCCAGGAGTTTCTCGATGAACTCCGAAAGGATACAGGATGTGCCGAAGCATGAAATAAGTTACGGACAGAGGCCTAATCTCACGGGTAACACTCTGAAACACCTCTTTCTTATCTGAACTTAGATATCGACAAGAGTGTAATCGGTTATATTCTTATGTTATGATTATTGCAGAGATGCTTCTGGAACACATAAGGGAGGCAGGAGAATCGAAAGTAGGGGTCTTCGTGTGCGGTCCAGATTCTATGCATGAGTCAGTGGCATCATTCTGCACAAAGTATTACCAGAAGAGTGGCAGAAAAAGCAAGTGTCTTTATGAATTTCACTCGATCAACTTCTCACTGTAAAAATTTGTATTGAGTAGAAGATGAAGATCGAGGTGATATAGGCTGTGTGTGTCCGTACATGATCAATAGAATGCATCAGAGTTGTATGGATTTCAACGGCAGGTGCGCCTGAGAGGTCCTGACCACTTCAGAAAGTAGTGAAGGTATCTTGATGAGTTTATCCTTTTTATGTTCCTCAACAAAAGTTGGTGCAGAAGGATGTATTTGTTTGACTTCTGTCACAACTAATCTAGGAGACTGATGAAACGTAAAGCTCCTCCGTTACAATAAGATTTTAAAATTTTCACCGAGATTATGGGTTATAATTTTATGTTCTAACGATGTTACTGTAGGTTGAACATTTTTTTATTTTTATTTTTGATAAAGCAAGACTTAAACTATTTCACGCAGCCGTGCCTTTTCTAAGTCAGTGGATGGGATAATTGCAATTATTTGTCGCTGGGAACCACGCCGACAGTCATGTTTGCATCACGTGAGGCGTCACGTGAAAAATTTCGTCATAAAATTGAGTCCGGCCAAATTTGAGGCCCATTTGTCGTCGGAGAACAAATAATATATCAATATGTCGCCAAAGAAAAAAAAAATATACCAATATGTCGTCCCAAAAAAAAAAAATCAAATTATAAACATACAAGTGATTCGCCTGTTAGGGGGGTGTTTGGTTCAATTTCTAGAAATTATAGGAAATGTTTTCCACCTAAAATATGATTTCCTTGTATTTCTTAAAAAAATTATAGGAAAAGTTTTGAGAAATCAAAAAGTACCAATTTTCTTGTTTTTTGTACTTTGCTTGTTTGGTTCAAAACAAGAAAATAGCTCATAACTTTATAGAAAATAACAAGATTTGGTAGGTTTTTAATTAAATATGGTATGTGTCAGATTTCTGGTGATTTCCTCTCATTTTGAGAGGAAATTGTTTTTTGTAAAATTTGGTAGGTTTTGATATTTTATAGAAAATATTTCTGTAAATTTTTTGTTGAACCAAACACAATTTACAGAAATCTCTGAAAAACTTTTAATTACAAATTTACCATTGTCTGATGTTTTGAGAAAAGTTTTCTCAAAAAGTGTGCAACCAAACAGCCGCTTAACATACAAGACAACCTGCTGAAACAAAGGTCAGGTCCACCGAAAAACAATGCGGGCGACGCCACGGCGCGCCCTCGATATCTCCAATGGCGTCAAGCCTTTCTCTGAATCGTCGTCGTCGTCATCATCATCATCATCAAAATGGCAACAATAGTGGCGGCATCCAAACCCAAAGGTCCGAAACCCAAGTCCAAATCCAAATCGAAGCCCCGAGCTCTCCAGCCTGAAGAAGGCAATAATGAGGAGGAGGGTGATGAAGGGGAGGGGGAGGGGGAGGAGGAGTCGCTGAGGTCGCGTAACCCGATGCCCCCAGTCTCTGTCTCGAGACCGACGGAACGTATTGCACTGGCCATGGCTACATCGGCCATGGCCCACGCTTTGTCCCCAGGGCCTGGCGCCTCTCCCCCTGGCCCTCCCTCTAGCGGCTGGCCCGCCTCGACTGGAGGGGTGTACTTGGAGGCCCATCAGTGGGCCCTCCTCTGCTTCCGTGCCCCTCCCGCGAGCTCAGCCACACCTGCCCTCGTCTCCTTCTGGGCCGCCCCGTCCCCTCGGCCTCTCTGACCCCCTCCCCAAGACCGTCCCCCCTACGCGCCGTCACTCTCCGCTCGAGACGCGCCGCCTCCGCTCGCTCTGACATCCACACCCGCCCTGCACCTCCGCCTCTTCCCGCCGCCAGGGATAGCTCCGCTCGTCCCCGCAGGAGTCGAGGACCGGAGACTTCGTCTTCTCAAAAATATAAGCCTATGTAAAATCAGTGGCTCGGTCTCCTGGCGCGCGTTACGTCCTCCCTCCACGAAGCCTCGATCGGTCCTGCTCTCGGCCGCGTGGAGCCCGTCTTCCAGTCCTCCATGACTCCGGCTTCCGTCTCCTAACGCCTTCCGGATCTCGTGGCCGCAGAGAGGATCGCCAGGAGACGACTGTCTCACGCCACGATCTCATCGGCCCAGTCGGCGGCAGCCGGCGACGGAGCAAAGAGCCAAAAACGCCCCGCGGCACTCATAAGCACCAATGCTCGACCGCCCCACCCCTGTCAGGAGCAGTCAGGGTAACCTTGAACTTGCGGCTTTCGCGACTAATGCTGATCAGAAAGAATTCCGAACCGGTCTCAACACGTACCCGTGATCTGATCCCAAGCTGCCCGCAATGGCTTGCATGGTGCCTGGACCTCGTTCGTGCTACAACAGGTCTCAAACCCTGGTGGCGTGAGCCTCCATCGTCGTCATGATCGCCCGGCTCCTGTCTCCGGTTCTGCTTCTTTCTTCTCGCCTACATAGAATCGGGGGTCGATGGGCGAAAGGACGGCTGGTCATTGGGAATTTGAGAAACCCACCGTGGAGGTCAGAGCAGGGTACTGTCGGAGGAGAGATGCGGGCGCTGTGGCCGCTGGCCGGTGGATGTGGTGGACAAATCACAGATACACACAGGTGTTGATGAAACGGTCCCCTCTGAGACTTGGATCGAGTCGTGGACCACCAGCTTCTACGAGGGCGTGTCGCGGTACGTGGACTCCGTTGCCCTTCAGTACAATGCTACGGAGATGGTGGATGGGTTCAGACGTTACCTGGTCAGGCCCTTGGAGTCTCATTTTATTAACAACGCCTCCTCTTCATCCTCCGCCTCCGTGGTTTACGAGAAAGCGCCTCGCCGTCCTGCCCCTGGCAAGCTGAGGCGCCTCATCTTCAGGTTCCGGGGTCAGGAGTGGAGGGTGATCCGCGACGAGACGTACGGTCTGTTGGCGGAGTTTTTGTCCGTGATCGCCACGGAGGACTTGGTGGAGAAGCTTAAAGGTTTCGCTCTTCAGAGCATCGACGTGTCCAAACGTGTGTTTGCTAGCAGCACCATGGTCGTGTCTGGGGGTGCGAACTTGGTGTTCAAGGCAGCCCTTTCAGTTATTTCCGGGGCTGCTGGGCTGTTGAATTTCGTTTCTCAGCTCACTGTTTTCTTCTGGCTTCTGTATTACTTGATCGCTTCAGAATCGGGGGGCGTCATGGATCATGTCCTTGATATGCTTCCGATCTCAAAGGCGGCTAGGGTTCGATGCGCAGAGGTTCTTGGTCATGCTGTTAGTAGTGTCTTTTTGGCTACTGCTAAGGTGGCCCTGTTTCAAGGGGTTTTTACCTATTTCTTGTTTAGGTTCTACCAAATCCATTTCCTCTATGTTTCGACCTTCTTTGCTTGGATGAGCGCTATCTTGCCTATAACCCCGCTTTGGCTGTCCTCAATTCCTGCGGCAATTCAGTTGGCTGTCGAAACGAGATATATTGAAGCCGTGGTGTTGACTGCCGTCCATCTCTTTATTTTGGACTATGGTACAACAGCTATACAGTATGAAATACCTGGACAAAGTGCTTACTTGACGGGGCTTAGCATTCTAGGTGGCATGGCATTGTTCCCCTCAGTTCTGGAGGTAGGTGGCTCTTTCTTCATATTTTCCATCTATTTATTTCTCATCCATCTTCCTTCATAAGGAAATAGCACCTAAGGTGTCACCTAATCTAGCTTGCCGTGAGGGAGAAGACTATGAAACAAGCCCTTTTCTCAACGATCCAAACCTTTCATCTTAGTGTTCATACCTAAAACGTAAATATACAAATACACGATTGGAGATATCTAACCAACTCATGTGAGGCTTGCATTTGTTCTATTGCTGAAGATATTGTTTGTCCATCACATAACAATTGGGTTAAGAATCTATAAATTGTGATGTTTTTATTTGCACATGCACGCTGTTTTCATCGAAAGTTGTTTTCATTGTGGAATTCATTATATTTTTGATTGTTTACAATGAATTCAAAAAGAAAATAGCTTTTTTATAAGACCCCTCTTACACAATAAGAAAAAAATTACAACTTCCTAGAAAATAACACAGAAATTGTTTATCAACTCCTGTTTTTGTGGGATCTTTGCCTGTGCCGGGGGTGCGTTAGCCCGTGGACCACCGGTTCACATATTCTGATTGAACCGTGAAGGCTTTTGGATGTTCTTCTTCGTTTATCGAAGTAAGAATCTTAAGCGAATATCTTATCGATGTAAGATGTTCACTCTTTCAAAGATTAAGTCAGTGCTTAGATCTTTAGGAATCGCCAAAAAGCTTCTTGAAAGTGTTTGTGAAAGATGAAGACTCTCTCTCTTGCTCAAAATCAACAAAAGCTCAAGTCTTTATGCCATTTTCTGCCCTCCCCCTTTGTCCTCGTGTATAAAAAGGTATTTATAGGGATAAGAGTCCATAACTGTTGAAATGGAAGCAAAACAACTGACCAATCACATTCTCTTTGGGCGCGACAGTCGCCACTGCCGCGGCTGAAGAGACAGTTCCTTAGGCGCGGAAGTCGCCACTGCCGTGGCCAAAGGAACAGTTCCAGCCACGTTTAGCCAAGTTTGTAACCGTTCTCCCACGACTCTAAATCCACAAAATGCCATTTTTCTCGGCGTGTAACCATCCCTCCACGTCAGTGCACGTTCTCCTTTTGTTATGATGCCACGTGGACCCCACAAAGATGCTAAAACCGTCAGCAAATCACAAGCAGACGCCCCATGAATATGCGCGACACATTCCACTGCCGCGCCTACGCGCGTCGGTGGTAACTTATTACATGTATTCGTGTTGTTTTTCTATGTTGTTTCACTTGTTTCTTTGCTTATTTTGGCTTTGAATGATCCCCTCTGACTTAGATAACGACATTCATTGTCGACCTTCATCGTATTCTCTTTATCTTGAATTATGTGTGGATATCTATAAGCATTTTTAGATACCTACAGATACCCCCTCCAAAGTATCTCAGACTCATTCTTTTATAGAGGAGTCTGAGACATTTTGGATAAGACAAGTCTTATTTGCAATCTCTTCAGTACTTAGTTGAGGAGAACGTGTAGAAGGATCTGAGAACGGCTTCAACTCTTGACTTCTTCATCTTTTAGTCTACTCAGTGCTTTGTAGAATAGCTAAAATTCTTCTGGTACTACGTTTATCGCTTGATCGTTGTCGAAATCTTGAACTGAAGCTGGCGTTTTGATTTGTGAATTTAGCTCTTATTGCTGAATCGATATTGAATTGATTATCAACTCATGTGAGGGTTGCATTTGTTCTATTGCTGAAGATATTGTTTTTCCATCACATAACAATTGGGTTAGGAATCTATAAATTATGGTGTTTTTATTTGCACATGCACGCACCGACGCACGCACACGCACACGCACACACGCGCACACACACGCTTGGAGATATCTATAAATTGTGAATTTAGCTCTTGACTTCATCAAAATTGAACCCGTTCGCTCCCAAATCCTCTTGCTTCCATTGAAATGTGCGCTAGAGTACGAGGTACAATTGTATCTTTTGGAGAGCAATGCACCTTCTACGCAATAAAAAATGCCTAAGAGACGAGATCTACTACAAAAAAAAGGTGATATCTTGCAGCCAATTTTCAATTTTGCAGCGTGAAACGAAAATCTCCCGCTTGTAGCCGAAAACCGACACAATGCAAAAAGCCACCGACTTTCCAACGGAAAAGCCCCCAGCTCGATCGGATCTAGCCCAAACAAGTCGCCACAAATAGATTAAAATTAACTGATTAAGAATACAAAATCAAAACTCAAGAAAAAAAAACTCACCGAAAACGGTGTTGGTGGGGTTCATGGCGGCCTAGTTCTTCGCCGCGCCACCGATCAGCCTCTCGGAATCGGTGAACGCCATGTAGGACGGCGTCGTCCTGTTCCCCTGGTCGTTGGGGATGATCTCCACCCGACCGTGCTGCCAAACTCCGACGCAGGAGTATGTCGTCCCGAGATCGATCTCGATCGCCGGACCCTCTCCCTTTCCCGCCATCTCCCGCCGAAGAATC
>NC_033802.1:68166802-68169023 GCF_001876935.1 Asparagus officinalis
GATTCTATCTGGCCCCACATGAAGGGCCGGTTCTGTACGGTCCATCCGTTCGCTGCGGTGCCCCTAAATTAAAAAGGGTAAAAAGGTATTTTTATCAATTTCGGAATCATCATCAGCTCATCCACCCATTGCATCCGAGCAATGGTCAAGTCACGCAGAACTCCAACTCATGTGAGGGTTGCATTTGTTCTATTGCTGAAGATATTGTTTTTCCATCACATAACAATTGGGTTAGGAATCTATAAATTGTGGTGTTTTTATTTGCACATGCATGCACGCGCACGCACACGCACACACGCGCACGCACACACTTGGAGATATCTATAAATTGTGAATTTAGCTCTTGACTTCATCAAAATTGAACCCGTTCGCTCCCAAATCTTCTTGCTTCCATAGAAATGCGCGCTAGAGTACGAGGTACAATTGCATCTTTTGGAGAGCAATGCACCTTCTACGCAATAAAAAATGCCTAAGAGACGAGATATTCTACAAAAAAAGGTGATATCTTGCAGCCAATTTTCAATTTTGCAGCGTGAAACGAAAATCTCCGGCTTGTAGCCGAAAACCGACACAATGCAGAAAGCCACCGACTTTCCACCGAAAAAGCCCCCAGCTCGACCGGATCTAGCCCAAACAAGTTGCCACAAATAGATTAAAACTAACTGATTTAAGAATACAAAATCAAAACTCGAGAAAAAAACTCATCGAAAATGGTGTTGGTCAGGTTCATGGTAGCCTGGTTTATCAATTTCGGAATCATCATCAGCTCATCCACCCATTGCATCCGAGCAATGGTCAAGTCACGCAGAGCTCCAACTCATTGCATTTGTTCTATTGCTGAAGATATTATTTTTCCATCACATAAGTTATAACAATTGGGTTAGGAATCTATAAATTGTGGTGTTTTTATTTGCACGCGCACGCACACGCACACATGCATCATATCCATCATATACGTCATATTTATCCCCAAATCTAAATTTTCACTAATTTATGCTTACATTGGGATTTGTTTAATTTTCCCCTTCCATTTCTATTAGAGAATATTCTGAGTATATATCCAGACTTTATGTTAAAATCCTTAATCTTTTTCTAAAAACATGACTAATCTACCTTGCTTATTTTAATAAACTATTTATAGTTCATAATAGAATGCGAGGTGTTGGGGAGGAGGGGGGGAGGGGGGAGTAGAGGGACAGGTGGTCGCAAGGGGGCATGCTGGAGAGTCACTGTCGAAGCAAATATGTACACTGCCCACACAATTTATGGATATGGATCCTGTAGGCTAAATAATTTAGTAAGGTCTGAACAAAAAAAAAAAAATGTTGCATTCTCAAAACTAACCCAGAATATTTCTGCAGTGTGGTCACTAATATTGCATATAGTTGACGTGATATTTGAAAATCTAAATTGTGCTAGGGGGAATTTGTTTAGCACATTCTCAAAAAACAAAAAAATGAACAAAAAAATTTGTTTTTACCTCATATAGTGCTTGATTGTCTATAGGTTGTACTTATAACAGAAAGAGAAATTAGTGTGAAATAGATAAGCTTACCTACCTATGGGCATATTGAGGTTCTAATTAACCTCGTACTGATTCTGCCTGCACATGAGAGAGCAGTCTGGTCTGGATAGATGTTGTCTGATGGAACACGAGCATTTTTGTATACGAGCATCATCTACTTACTCCCTTATTCATGTATATGACCAATTTAGTTCTTCCTACTGACTAACTCTCCTTTAGATACTTCAAAGTGGTCTATTGCTTATGTTTTTCTTGCCGTGGACATGACCCTATGTAACCTAGGTACTGTACCCAACACGTACCAAAGAAACTTATCGGTACCCAAACTTCATGGACATTCCTTGGATGTGTGCATACATTTACCCAGACATATACTCAATTATTCGATATATATTTTAACTTAAAATACTTGTCATACACTTCTTGGACGTATATCCTACACTTCATGTCAATTTTTTGAAACTTGTTAAACATGAATCCGGTTGTTTCAGCCCGTATGGAAGTTAACAACTATGATTTAAAAGGGTGTTTTGAGTGTTTAGTTAAAAAAAGAGCAGTTTCCAACATATTACAATCAGCATAATAAAGGAAACTTCGATAGGAAACTAAAATCAAATAGCACACGAATTGAAAAATAATAATCATCTCATGTAAGTTATTAATTTGATACACACACATGTATGTGTGTGTGTGTGT
>NC_033802.1:68169791-68211621 GCF_001876935.1 Asparagus officinalis
ACATAGCTATACATATACATATACATATATACATATGCATAGACATATATACATATACATATGTATATATACATATCTATACATATACATATGCATACACACACACACGTGTCCCCGTACCCTACATTTCACAATTTTGCTGTCCCCTGTACCCGTACCCACACCCGTACTGGTACCCGTACCCGTTTCTATGCAACTAAGACATGGGCCAACTTAGAGGATTGACTTTATGTTTAATAAACAAAAGTATATGGTTTGGTAAATCCTGAACATAGTATCCTCAAGTGAGAAGGTTTTCCGTAGCTGATCGTACTTTAATGGGCAAACCATAGCTGTCAATTACTAATATCATGATCAGCACTATTGTTATAACCTTTTTCATATCTATGGGTCTACTTTGGAGAAAACTCAGTTGAAGAAGTCGCACAAATGAATTGACTAAGTTCGCACTATTGGCTATTTATCAACCTAATTCCAATGTTTTTGTCTAGAAGTGTTGCCAAGCCTAGTTGTAACATAGGAAAGTGGAAAGTTTAATTTGGTGAAAAAGCATTGGCGACGAAAAAAAAAAGAAATGTTAAATTTCAGGTTCCTGCACACAGGTCTAGAAATCATAACTATAGTGGTAGTTACAAATTTGAAATTGACCGCTTTTTGAATTCTATCGTCTAGAGGATCAAAATCTTCAAGAAATTTGCTCCATGAATGTAATGGATTTTATTTTAGTTAATATAATAAATTGCATTCTTCCCAAAAAAAAGTTGTCTTGTAGATTTGATTAGTTTTAGATAAGAAGTATGATTTATTTAGGATTTTTTCCTAGTTAGGATTGAAGGAACACTTGATGAGGATTTGATTTTCTTTATTTAGATTTTTTTTCTTGTCGCTCTTGAAATTAATCACTTCACAGCACCTAGTTTTCCATCTTCCAGTCTTAAAGTCGTATCTGATTCGTCTCTTTTATTGATTCAGGGAGCAATAATGGGACCATTGCTTATGACAGTTATGATTGCACTGAAGAACTTGTATGCTGAATTTGTGCTCTTATCTTCAAAGGAAAGTAGGTGATACTTCTGGTAGTATATGGTAAACACAGGTGCATGAGATGTATTTTCCCCCTAGCAATGTTACTTTTTGTTGGCATCCTCACTTAGTTTTTTATCATTATTTATTCATCATATATTTTTCCTATCAAGCTCTGCTTTTATTTATTCAAACATATATTTTCCTAGTGAGCCAAAAACTATAGTCTTTATTTTCCATTTGCATTTGTTTTGTTCTGTTAGTTGAGCTCTAGTGATGCTTTCAGTTTGTTTGTGTGCGATTTGAATTATGCTTGCACTTCGCAGCAATTAGTCCTGAGAAATATGTTTTTGTATGCGTGAATGACTCCCCGCATTGTGTTGGTAGGTGACAGATTTGAGCTACTGCTTTAAAACAACATCAGGGCAGAAAAACTCACACATTTATCCTGCTACATCAGGTGCATCAAAAACAGTACATTAATTCATCTAGCACAGATTTAAAAAGTCTGTAATTCATGTCATATGAGGCCACATATGGGCAAAGAGTCGATGAATTTAAACGTTTTTAAACCATAGGTTTCATGAATTATTTATCACGATATTTATAGGAGTTCATTTTTTATTTCATTCCCTAGGCAGGATAACTGGCTGGTAAAGTTATTTAACTTGTATCATTAATTTTATATTGTAAGATTTATGCTTTATTAAGTTTCATTTATCATTAGATTTATATATCCTTCATTGTTAACGAATATATATGTAGGTATGTCATGCACTATTGCTTTTAGTGTTCTTGCAAGTTGTGATTACTTCTTAAAGGCTATACCTTATTATGTATATGATAAAAGAAGTCGTCGGTTATTCTCTTTTTATTTTTGAATGCACACTTGTAAGTTAGTTGACCATTATAGTAGATGTCTTGAAAATTATAGCCGATCACAGTTGAACAAATTGGAAGCAGTTTTTGAAAATCCTGGTTTAATAATCTTTTTTTTTTGTAGTATATTCAATGCAATTGACAGTCTTGTCTCTCTATGTTGGTTTATAATTTGTAGATGAGACATATAACTCACACCCATACTTTATTCTATTGTTCTTCCGACATTCATCAGATATTTGCTTTGACGTTGCAATTGGTTAACTTTTGTTGCATTGTGCTGTTGCTATTGAAGTCATTCACAAATTAACTACTGAATCAGCAAAATATATTTCCCGTGACTTTGCTTCATTTGCGTTGTTTCCCTACTGAGCTTCATGAAGATAGCAAGCCATTGGCATATGGCATGTTCCTTTTAGATAATATTCATAATTTAGTAAAATCGCCCTGGTCATGCAATACAATTTTATGACTTTGAATGTGCTTACCTAGATTATTTTATCACACGATATAACATCTCCTCTCCAAATTCCTATGACTTAACACAATCAAGTTGAAGGAAGCACCTAAATTACCTAAATTACAATCTTCAAGCCTTTATTCTAGTAATTTTGTTTTTAAACTTGAGTTAAGCATGAAACTGTTTTTTGAACCTTTTCTAACGTGAAGCTTATCACTTTCTATGAATTTCATTTTGTCTGATTGAGTGCATGAGTTTCATGATATTGGTGTTGGGGTGAATCTGTAAGAAGAAAAATTCTGCTTTACGTAACCATATATCTGGAAAATTTTGAAACTGTGCAAATATTGCTGGTAGTTACGAGCCAATTTTGACTATTTAACTTGGCTTTTAAGAACTATATTTTTTAATTGATTGATTGATATCATAAAGCCTGGAAATATTGAGTCTGAAAATGTAGATTTATCTAAGATCTTTGAGATCATTTTATCCGATTGAGAAAGTCCATGAAAATCACCACTTTTGTAGAAATTTACCTTAATTGCCATGCGAGTGAAACAAATGAAAATGGACAAAAATCATGGGGACCAATGAAACGCATGAGTTTCAAAGTACATATAAATTATTTCCACTGAATCGAAACAGAAGAAATTTGACAAAAATTATTGGTTGTAACCAATGAGAATTGTGAATTTTGAAGTACGCCTAATTAAGTGCTATAAGGTCGAAAGTAATGAAAACGGAAGAAAACCCGTTGGTTATAACCCAGAACTTTATTGCTATTGGGAGGCAAAACAAAAGAAAATGGACAAAAATTATGGGTTATAATTAGGGGTGCAAAGTGGTCCGGATTTATCCGGACCGACCGTTACCGTATCCGTTTAGAAAGCGGATATGGTAGGAAAAAATTAAAACCGGCCGGATACGGTTTCGGAAACGGTTATGGTTTCGATTTTGTATCCGGATACGGTTTCGGATACGGTTATCGGGTCGAAATTGCGGATACGGTCCGGATATCCGGATATCTAAAATGGGTATACTACTTCTATTGGGTCGGGTCTATAGCATAAATCTGCAACCCGACCCAAATTAACTCAAAAAACACCAGAACCCTAAATCCTTTTCAATTCCCAGTTTCCCACCCGCCTCCACCTCTAAGCCGACTCCAAGATCCAGTTGTGCGTCCGCCTCCCTCTCCGCCTCCAAGCTTCGACTGCGGCTGCTCGTCGCTTCTGGCCGCCTTAATCCCTCACCCGAGATCCAAGTCAGCACCGGCAATGCGTCCCGCGTTGCCTCCGCGTCGCGCCTCCACCTCAGCCTCAGATCTCCGCCTCCAACTCCGCCTACTCCTCCGCCTCCCGGGTCCGAGCTCCACCTACTCCTCCGCCTCCGGCGTCCGAGCTCCGCCTCCCACCCCGCGTTCAGTGAAGAAAACAATGACTTCTTCTTCTTCTTCCTCATCGAATCAAATCCTTCGTCCACTCTACTCCTTTGGAATTCCATGGCCTGAGCTCAATGAAGGCGTCTCTTACATCGACATCGTCAAATCGACTCTGGTGTCTCTCTTCTCCTCTCCTTCCTTTATTTGCTGCCATTTTTTTAAAAAAAATATTTCCCCCTAATTTTTTTTGCAGGAAAGACCCTAATCGAGCTCTACTCCTCCAAGTACAAGAACTCCGCTCCATTGCAAGGGTAAATTTGTTTTCAAATCATTAAGTTTTCTTGATTTGACGGCGTTTCTCGATTGCGCGCTAACTGTTTGTTTCTTTGTCTGAACCGGTGAGCAGTTGGATGCAGAGAATTAAGAAAGGGCAGGTGCGCTGATTATTGAAGATTTGCAATTTATTTGGGTTTTAGCCTTTGTGGCTCTGACTATTATTATTTTATTGTTTTTTAAAGATTACAGTCGATGGAGATGTGGGTTTTAGTCTTTGTGGTTTTGAGGTTTGTCATACAAGTTAGCAACAAAGTCTATGAGGTAACTTGTCTTACTCGACTTACTTTGTCTTTTTTGCGAGTTATTAAAATCATATGTATTTTTCCTCATATCCTATTCATATCTATTTCTCAAATATCCGATTAGTATCCGTATCCGAACCGTACCCGAACCTCTAATATCCGAACCGTATCTGTTTCCGTTTAATGCGGATATGGTAATGTTTTTTGCTTACCGATGAATATCCGAACCGTATCCGTATCCGTTTTCAGAAAGTGGTTATGGTTATGGTAAGGGTCATATCCGAACCGTATCCGAACCGAATGCACCCCTAGTTATAATCCATGAAAATCGCAAACTTTGAAGTATGCGCAATTAATTGGTATTAGGTTGAAACAAATGAAAAAGGGAAATAATGTGGGTTATAGCTCTAAAATTACGGATTTGAAGTGCACCAATTAATTGTCATTAGGTTGAAACAAATAAAAATCATTGATTATAAACCATGAAAATCGTGAATTTTGAAAAATGAAAACTTAAATTCCATTAGGGATAAATGAAGGAAAATGAACAAATGAGTAAATTTTGAATTACGAACGAAAATGCACAAATAATTTGTGAGCAAAATCTTGAATTTTAAAGTATGCATAATTAATTTTCATTGAGTCAAAACATAAAAAATTGGACAAAAATCGTGGGTGCACATAAAAAATGCGTTGCTTGAAGTATGCCTCAAAACAGATGAAGATAGAAAAAGAAAAAAATAGTGGATTGTGAGCCATGAAAATTGAGAGTTTTGAGGAAAGAAAACTTAAAACCTATTTGTAGAAATGAATGGAAATGGACAAAAGTTTCTGTGTTATTGCTCATGAAAATTATAAAATTTTAATCATGCATACATATTGGCCATTAGGTTAAAATGAACAAAAATTGATAAAAATCGTTGGTTATAGTCTATGAAAATTACAAATTTTGAAAAAAAATTAATTTCATTAGGTCTAAGCAAACAAAAAATAGACCGAAGACGATGATTGTAAACTCTAAATTACAAAAAATTAATCATAATTGAATGAAAACAAACGAAAATGGATTAAAATAGTGGATTATAGTTAGTGAAAATCGTAATATCTAAATGCACATACTTAATTGTCACTATGTCCAACCAAACAAAGATGAAAAACAATAATAGATAATTGCCTATGAAATCATGAATTTTGATATACGTGTGCCTGATTGGTATTGGTTCAAAAGCAAAGACAATGGATAAAATTCGTGGGCGCCCATAAAACTCTTGAAGTTTGAAGTACATAGAGTTAATTGTCATTGGACCGAAATGCACGAAAATGTAAAAATAATCAAGGGTTATAGCCAATGAAAATAGTGAATTTTAAAGTATTAGTATGCGTAGTTATTTGTCATTTGGCCGAAATGAAAGAAAATTGCCTACAATTATGGATATATGAAAATTGCAAATAATTTTAAAGCACACAAATTAATTGTGATTATATCAAAATGGACAAAAATAGGTTATAGCTTGTGAAAATCACAAATTTGAAGAAAGAAAACTTAATTATCATCGGGTTGAAATAAATGAAAAAGGAAAAATCATGGGTTATAATAAATGAAAATCACATTTTATAATATGCATAATTAATTGTCATTAGTTGAAGCAGTCGAAATTGGACAAAAATCATGGGTAGCATTGAAAATCACAAATTTTGAAAGAAAAAAAACATAATTGTCAATGGGTCGATTCGAATGAAAATGGACAAAGGTTTATAGACTATAGTCCATGAAAATTATAAATTTTGCAGCACACCCATTAATTGCCATGGATTCAAACAAACGATAATGGACAAAAATCGTGGGTTGTAATCCATGAGAATCTCGAATTTCAAAGAAAGAATTTAGTTTCCATTGGATTGAAAAGAACGAAAATAGACAAACATTGTTCCCATGAAAATCATGAAATTTGGTGGTATGCTAATTAATTTCCATTAGGTCGAAATAGGTGAAAATGGACGAATCGTGGGTTGTAATCTATGAAAATCTCGAACTTCGAAGAAAGAAAACTTTAATTTCTATGGAGTTGAAACAAACAAAATTTGTTAATACTCGTGGGTTGTAGGCCATAAAAATTTCAAAATTTGAAGTATGCCAGTTAATTGCCATTGAAGCGAACGAGCAAAAATAAACAAAATTTGTGGGTTATATAGTCCATGAAATTCGCTAAATTTGAGGAAAAGAAAATCTTAATCGCGATTGGGTCAAAACAAACAAAAATGGACAAAAAGCATGGTTTATAACTCATGAAAATTATGAATTTTGGAGTATGTCAATTGATTACCATTGGGTTGAAACTAACAAATGTGAACAAAAATAGTGAGTTATAGCACATGCAAAATGCGAATTATGAAGAAAGAATATCTAATTGTCACTGAAAACAAACGAATGAAATTGGACAACAATCGTGGTTATAACCCATAAAAGTAGCTTGTTTTGGGACAAGCATATACTTATTTGCTATTGGGTTGAAATGAATGAAAATTAACCAAAATCGTGGTTATAGCTCTTGAATCGCGAATTTTGAAGTACGCATTCTCATTTGGTATTGGCTCAAAATAAACAAAATCGACAAAGATCATGAATGCCTATGAAAATCACAAATTTTGAAGTACGCATAATTAAAAGTCATTGGGTCAAAATGAACGAAAATGGATTAAAATTGTAATTTAGCCTATATAAAGTGTGAATTTTTTAAGTATGCCTAATCAATTTTCATTGGGTTGAAACTGACAGAAATGGTCAAAATTCGTGGGTTATCATAGCCCATAATAATCACGAAGTTTGAATACCTTGTCGCTTACCGAAGTCTGAAACGAAAGTAGTGCATTTTCACCGTGTTGCTTAAGGTCACAATGTCTAATCTGTTTACCGAAACACTGATATGCACCTCTCCTGCTCGACTTACTCCCTGTCGCCTTAATCACATTCAACAGCTGCCCCTGCTCGGACGCCTCTTCCAAGTGCACTGGTGCAATTTCACCGTGTCGCTTAAGGTCACAATGTCTAATCTGTTTACCGAAACACCGATGTGCACCTCTCCTGCTCGACTTACTCCCTGTCCCCTTAATCACATTCAACAGCTGTCCCTGCTCGGGCGCCTCTTCCAAGTGCACTGCATTGCGAAATGTGGCTTCGAACAGATGAAAGACCTCATATATTGTCGTTCAGCCTTCCTTGGCGGTTTTAGCTTAGTCATCTTGCCTTCTGACCTGACAACCTGTTCTTTGACTCCTTCCCTTTGGCTTGCCTACTTACTAGCTAGCCAGCTAGTGCTTTGGTGAACATACATGTCATTGGGTCGAAATGGAACGAAAATAGACAAAAATCCTGGGTATAGCTTATGCCTTCCTCTGTTGTCTTGTAGTTTGTTAGTAATGCGAGACTCAGTTGGTCTTTCTCATTTAAGATTCAATAAATGTACAGTCCTTAAAAGTTTGCAGTTACTCGTCGATTACGTGACCCACTTAACCACAGTATTTAGAGCCATGTTTTTTTCATATCAAAACTTCGAACGAGTCAGAGAGTTTCTAGCCAGTTGTCTGATGTTACTCTGTTTTAAGGATATCTGGTTACTTTTGTTTTAATCTATTTCTTATGAGTTGCTGGCTGAACAATTAATAAATACAACTTCTCCTCTTGCTACTAAAAAACCTACTAACTTGATGATATGATGCGGTCCTGCCATTTGGTTGGCTGCTTTCTTTGTTATTTTGGATGTTAGTATAAAGTTGATGGGGACATGATACCTACCTTCTCAGCTTCTATTATTCAGAGTCTGCCAATTTTATTTTATGAATCTCCGTCCTCATTGTGACCTCTCACTTATTTACTCTGTTCAGGCCTATGTCTCTTTGGTTCTTCTGGAATTCCCCTTTTAATTTCCCTCAATGGTTTGTTCCCAGCTTAAATCTTATTAGGGTTAGTTGCGGATAGACGCCTGTAGTTCTGCTGCTGCAAATAGAACCCCTGAGTGAAATTTTCTCTCTTTTAACCCGATGAGTCTATTTCGCAGAGGGTCTATTTCGCAGTTATATTATTATTAGCCTCTAGGTGTGCTGTTTGTTGATAGAGCACTTAGTTTAAGAGCAGTTATAATGATCTCGACCGCTATCAACTCGGGTCATCACAAACTTTTTCACCGAGGATTCCACCTAAAGGACCCGGTGCTAGCTAGTGGTGCAATGAGAGATGTTGATTACTTGGTACAAAAGTTTTGAGAGGGACATCGCAACTAATACCACCTCCACTAACACGCTAAAGAGTTTGGAGGGGGCTCTTTCTTGATAAAGACCGCCACAACGAATAATTTCATCGCATCGGTCATCTCCTTTTCTTCCTCTGTTATGGGAAAGATATGCTGTCACGAATCGGATGATAATGGTGGAGGTGGAATTGGTATTTCTGGGTTCTTGATCGCCATTGTGATTGCTTTGGTTCTCATGATGGCTTGCTCTCAGCAACCTCGGCGGAGAGCCGTAGTTCGTGTACATCACCACTGTTGAGAGACTCTGGGTACCTTTCTTCTGTTGCTCCAAATAACAGGATGTGATATCATTATTTGTCTGTTTTCAACTTATCATTTGTTATTCCTGTGCTTCCTTTTGTCTCGTGATTTCGGATTAATGGATAAGACCCAACCTCCTTTCTTTCAATTGTTTCCTGCTCTTGAAAATTTTGAATTTTGTCCTGTTGAGCTAGAATTTGATCGGTGGTAAGCATGAAATTCCACCGCAAGGTGGGGGAAGACCTCGATTGACCGACAGACAGACGGAAGTTATGTGATTACTTTGCTAGAAACGATAAATTACGGAAATCATCTGATATATTGTCTGCTCTTGCGTTATGTGACCAGATGAAAATTTCATGCCATCTGTTTTCAACCGGTACTACGAGCATTAGTTCTCTGAAAAACTCATACTGCTAGGCTTTGCTGTTAGTTAGGATGCGGAGGGTAGAACATCTTCTGAGACTCTGGATGAAAACCGATAGAACGAATGTCTTGCTGTAGAACACGGAATCAAAGGTTATCTTTCTTCCCCATCACCATCATCGATTCATCTCACCGTGAACCTCCACTGTCTTGATTGATTCTGTGGTTTGAGCATACAATAAAATTTTTAATCCAATCAAAATACTTATCCACTTTATCAATCCAATCAAGGAAATCATCAGCATGAAGCTTTCCATTGAAGGATGATATTTTTAATCTTCTAGTGTCATAATTGTTCTGTCTTTGGTGGTCTCTGCGATCATAACTGCGGCGTAAGGCTTAATAGTCATCATTATTGAATTCATCATGTGGAGTCAGATCATGTCGTTGGCGACCATCAACGCGATTTCAAACTCCTCCCGTGTTCAGACGCTCCACTGTCGACGCAAATCGTTCTATGACAATCTTCATCTGATTAATATCGATCTTCAGCACGTCGAAATCAGTTCGAGAAAAAGGGGCTTCATCATCTGCCATCGGATCGGAGGAACAAAGCTCTAATACCAATTGACGCAGAATTAATTAAAAGTTATTATCCTTTAGGGTTACATGACTCTTCTTAAATAGAAAAATAAATAAGACTCCTACTAAGACTAGAATTACAAAGAAATAGAAAGTATTAAATTCTATCCTAAAAATACTCCTTATAATAGAGGAAACAAATCATGAATCAAAATTGAATTTGTTTCCTAATCTAATTTGACTCTAAAATTAAATTTATTTCCTAGTCTAAATAAACTCTAACTTTATTACTAAAAATAAACTAAAAGCTAATTATTTTTGGATTTCAGCCAAAACCGGGTATTACTGATGAGATTTTAAAAATCTGACAATCTAGTTGGATCCGTCTAATCGATATAGGCGATTTATATATATAATATGTCAGAATCTGCCTTCTGGGTTGGAAGATATAATTGTTTCTTTGCGGGAGTCAATAATACGTATAAATTTGTATTTAGCTCGTAATTGTCCAAATCATCCATGAAATTGTCTGTTAAGCATCCTACATCAATAATAAGATCGACGGCACCCAAACACATAGTCATTCAAATTGTATCCAAGATACGACGACAAGAGTACTGTATGTATTTATATCCGTATCAACAGGCGTGGATGCATGCTGCTGGCATGAAAATGAAACGTACATGTGTATATGTATATTATCCTACGTACTGCTGCTGCTAGAGCATCCGCATTATTACACATGTTTATTATATGTTGCGATCGAGCTACATGTATATAGATATAGATTATACATATGAAGAATTAAGTGATGACTCGGCAGCATAGCGGACGTAGGTAGTTAATTGAGAGTGGGGTAAGATGCGTCCTTCGCAATTCCACACAATCCCTCAGGCGCACCCACGTCCCTGGCCATCCTCATATAGCCTCCCTCTCCCCAAGTCTCCCCCCACGAGTTCTTCACCAGCCAATACTTTGTACCGTCGGCGGACTCCTCCGTTCCATAGCCGACCAGCGTTACAGCATGATCGAGATCCGTTCCACAAGGTCCAGTAAAGACCCCTCGGGAGTAAAATTTAAAGTCCGGTCCACCTCCGTCGATGGCAACCGAAACCGGTTGTGTTGCCACTGCCGCCATAAGTGCCTCCTCACTGTTTGCAGGAACTTTTTCGTAGCCGGTGATTGTGGCTGCAGATGTGGCGTCCGTGTTGCAAGTACCCTCGGTTGCGGTGTATGGGTACGTTTCTTCGCTTGCGATTCCTTTGTTTTGAATGATGTACTCGAAGGCTTCATCCATTAAACCGCCCTCGCATCCTCTGGTGACGCCGCCAGTGACGCAGTCGACCAGCTGCTGCTCCGATAGGGAGGTCAGGTTCCCTTTCTTGATCTGGATCAGGCCTTCGGTTGCTCCCACGGTGGAAAACGCCCAACAACATCCTGGAATGCATGTATATATGCAAGCACACATTGCAATTAAAAAGTGTATATGAGCTGGTAGCTCATTCCGTGACGTGGGTTGCCCACTAGTCTCAATAGTATTTAGGCCCACCTAGTTGCAGGCATGAGGTGGATTGGGGGCCTATTGTTTGCCGAGTTGGCAGCTCATTTTGTTAGATGAGTTAGGCAGCTCATACGTACTCATTGCTCCCATTATATATAAAGCCACAAACATACGTTTATAATTGACGATATATAGACAATTAAGTTTTATATCTATCTTACCACATTGGCCTTGGTCCTTTACCCCAGTAACCGCACCTTTCGCCCTCCAGTCCACGCTAGGAGGCACATCCGACATGTTCATCAACGTCTCATTGTTAGTTGCAGTTGCTTTAATAGGCTTTGGCTTAAATCCTTTGTAGTAAGTTTTGAACTCCTCGTCCGTTAAGTCCGCAAACCGGTTGACGCTGAGTTCATACTTTCTTTCGCCGTCTCTGTTAACAGATTCTATGCGCTCCACGTTGCTTTTGAATATCTTGAGACGGTATTTCTTCTCCGCCGCGTCCTTGTATTGGCGCCCGTGTTCAGCCATCCATTGTTCGTGTCGAACAGACATATCGTCCGCCGTTGCCGTGGTGCGAGACGTCGCTGCTGCGCAAACCCACAAGGCCAACATCAACAGAGCCAACCAAACAGCCTGATTTCTTGGGCCCATGTTTTCGAGGGTTACGCGTACGGTTATCCTAAATTATAATTGGGATCGGAGTAAATGTACCTGGTTCTTGCATGAAACCCCACAGGGATAGGTATGCTTATATAGAGGCTTGCATGGATGAAAGTGGGGGTTAGAAAGCTCTACGGAGTCCGTGATTAGCGGGGGTTAATAATTTGTCAAGGTCTTGGGTCCTTGAAGCAATGAGGAAAATTTTAGCTAATCAAGTGCGGAAAAGGTAAGCTAACCGAGTGAATACATACAAAACCCTCAAGCAAGCTAAGTTGGCTGTACCCATGCAAGGTAGCTTGAAGTCTATGTTCCATTTGCATTACATTCTTCTTCTTGAAAATTGGCTAATCAAATGGTATTGTAAGTTAAATCAATATAGGTCTTTGAATATTCAATTAACTAGCTTAAATGGATATGAGACTACTGAAGCGTAGAAGGAGCCAATGTTACGTTCCCAGTACTCCGCAGCGTAACTTGATGCCCACGGCAATGTGACACGTGCACGGACCACGTCCAAGCCTTCTACAGGCAATTCCACGTACATCATGCATGGAATAATATTTCAAGAAAATTAGTTTGTCGACGGGGCGACGGTCACGCCCCAGAGCCCGCAGGGCGGAGCCAAGTCTCACGTTGGGGGCGCCTTACCCTTCCCCCCCCCCCCCCCCCCCCCACCCAAAAAAAAAAAAAAAAGGAAAAAGGAAAAAGAAAACAGAAAAATAAAAGAAAAATAATCAAGAGCCTATAGCGCATACAATCAGTAGTCAGCTATTTTAAAAAAACCGCAAGGTGCCTCTCAATAACTTTCCAGGATCAATTGAAGTAACAAATTAAAGGCCTAAAAGGTACAATTCCTGGCCCATCATGTATAAGTTAATTAGCTCACCAACTGAAGTACCTATGTATAACAAAATGATAGAATGGTGGGAGTATTGTAGGTCCGAGATGCAAGCCTAGGGGGTTAAATAGGATTGTTTACATTTTTCGCTAAAAAATATAGAATATACAGCAGAATAAATAAAATAAAAGCAAGAAATAACTTACTAATTAAGGACACACAAGATTTTACAGCGGTTCGAATAATAATCCTATGTCCACTCTTCTTTCTCACAAATAGGCTTCCTCACTACATATGCCAAGAGTTTTCCTGAATCACAATCTGATTCAGTAAACTTATAAAGACTGAAACTACTGCCAGCCTTATGAAGCCACTGCTCGGCGTCGATAAATGCTGCATCGGGATCTCTGACAGAATCGCCAAACAAGAAATCAGTCTTCCTGAGAGACTGAACGGAACTGGCGTCCTTCACAAGAGGTGCATCGGTAATCAACTGTCGAAGAGCTCGGTGCCCACCTTCCTTCACCGCCTGGACAACCTCAGTCGATGTGCCCAAAACGAACTGAGGAGTGACTGGGATAGGGGAAATATCGTCGGAGGTCGAATAATACTCGCCACGACGCCCGTATACTGCGTGAGATGAGAACGCTCCAGAAGGGTATTCAACTGAGAACAAGCAATTAAACGTTTGTTAATTCCAGTTATAAAAGGAAATTGAACTCATCTTACGAAGGGGTAAGATAGAGTCATTGCCTTATAAAGGGTGTGACGTTTTGGCCACGTTGCGCCTTCATAAGATAGGGTATATCGACAATATATCTCTGCCTTATAAGGCACAACGCAGCGACAAAACGCCCCCTTTATTTATTATGAGATAGTGTTTTGACCAAGCAAAACATATCTTTGAAGCGTCGATCCTCACCAAGGAGAATCAAGGCTTTTCCCGGTTGCCTCACCAAGGAGAACAACGGGGAGTAAAAAAAAGAAAAAGGACCAATTTGCAAATTTCCAAGAAAAAATGGACTAATTTGTAAATTTACAGAAAAAAGTGGCTCACCGGCATAAGAGGGAGGCGCGCCATCAGTCGGCGCGGTAGAGGATTGACCCCTCGCCATACGGGACATAGAAACCTGCAAGGTAAATTAAGGGATCAGATCTAGAAAAGGAAAAATCCCATTTTTACCCCAAAAAAGGCAAGTTTGAGGCATCAAATCACACCCTCAACCCTTATATGTGATCCCCATACACTAGATCAAACATGAAATAGATCAAGATTGCGGAGGATTTACCTGAAGAAAAGCCCAAAATCCAATAAAGGCGAGACCTTTAAGGAAACTTGAACCACGCGCTCGAGGGGCCTGAAAGAAACTTTTGGTTTGGAGTTTTTGGGAGATTTCTCAGTCCAAGATTCAAAGGAAAGCCAGATCTAAGACAAATATCAAGGTTTGAAAGAGAATGGATGCTCGAGGGAAGAGAAATTCAAAAATTAGAGGGAGGGGGTGGCCGGCCCTAGAAAGAGAGGAAGAAAAAGAAAAAAGAAAAAAAAACCCCCTTTTATAGCCTTTAACCAGATCTGGCTGAACCAGACCAGACCGGGCTAAACCAGACCAAGCCAGATTGGACCAGAATGGACCCCAAGCCACTCCTCTTGGAATTGACCCCGTCTCTCCCAACTACTACTCTAAGGGCTTGTTTAGATTGAGGAGAATGATGGTGAAGGGAAGTTAGGGGAACCATTCACCTCCATTCACCTTGTTTGGGAACATTTATGAGGTGAAATTATTCACCCTAGTTCCCCTTGGTTCACCCCCTAATAGTATAAAATTTGTTACCCCCCAAATTAAGGTGTAACCAAGGGGAAGGGAACTCCCTTCCCTTCCCTTCCATTCTATAAACTGCTTCTTAATACTCCGAAAAGTATACGAGTATAAACTGCTTCTTAATACTCCGAAAAGTATACGAGTATAAACTGCTTCTTAATACTCCGAAAAGTATACGAGTATAAACTGCTTCTTAATACTCCGAAAAGTATACGAGTATAAACTGCTTCTTAATACTCTGAAAAGTATACGAGTATAAACTGCTTCTTAATACTCCGAAAAGTATACGAGTATAAACTGCTTCTTAATACTCCGAAAAGTATACGAGTATAAACTGCTTCTTAATACTCTGAAAAGTATACGAGTATAAACTGCTTCTTAATACTCCAAAAAGTATACGAGTATAAACTGCTTCTTAATACTCCGAAAAGTATACGAGTATAAACAGCTTCTTAATACTCCAATAAGGTATACGAGTATAAACTATTCCATCCTCTTTGTTGAGAAGTTTCTGGAGAATATTTTTCAAAAAAAAAAAATATATTCTTAAGGATAACTTAACATAACTCCCAGGAGTGTATGAGTATAAACTAGACCTCCCCGCTCCAACTCCTTAAGAGCTTAAACTGGGTAGACTCCAAAATACTTACGAGTATAAACTGTGTTAAACGCCGGACAACGCGTCACAATGAAGATTCAAAGCCGTCAACCGATGATCAATTTCATGTTGAAGCAACTAACTCGAGCTAAAAAGCCAGGAAATCAAGAATCGACTTCAAATTCAAAATTCCGACAAACGGTCAGGCAATAAATGCAGCACCGGAACCCTCTCAAGCATTCGACAAAGCACCGAATAGCCTGGAGGATTGAAGGAATCGAGAACAGAAACCATTCCAAGATCCCGTTACACCGATTGAAGGTTGGGACAATCATATCCAAAGTATTCCAGACTCTTCTATAAAAGAACGAGACTGAAATACTTTGGAGGGGGTATCTGTAGGCATATAAAATTGCTTATAGGTCCCTTAACACGGCTCAACACAAACTAATGAACCATCGGGCGACGTATCTAAGCACGAACGTCAGTCCACAACACCAAAGCGAGTGACCGAATAACAGGAGCTCCAAATTAATAGCACTCATATGGTCACATAAGAGGAACTTTCTTAAAGGTAATGTCATAGTCCTACAGAGTCAAAGACATCCAAAATTTTTGTGGACAATAACTACCTAATGCAATGTACTCAGTCTTTGTAGTAGAAAATGCTACACTGTTTTGTTTCCTATTAGACCAAAAAACCACATAATATCCTAAAAGATGTACCATACCTCTAATTATCTTCCTATCTATATGACACCCAACACAATCACTATCTAAACACATAACCAAATCAAAAAAATACACATAGGAAACCATAAACCAAAATTTTGCCTACCACTTAAATATTGAAAATTTTATAATATAGTTTGCAAATGTGATTCTTTAGGATTTGCTTAAAACCTTGACGCAAACACATTGAAAATATAATATCAGGATGAAAAGCGATAAGATATGAAAGCATATCAATCATTCCCATGTATCACTGTTCATCAACTGATACTCCTATCTCATACTTAGTAAGCTTTGTTGAAAGGCTCATAGGGGTGGAAGCAGCAAATAATTATCCATACTGATGTGTTTTAGAAGCTCTTTCACATACTTTTCCTGTGAAATAAATATTTCATCTTTTGTTTGCTTGACCTGAAACCCTAGAAAATATTTTAGCTCTCCATTCATGTTCCTCTTGAACTCATCCTACATCAGGTCTTCAAACTTATGTAAAAGATCTTTACTAGTAGCTCTGAAAATAATAT
The DNA here is from genome assembly GCF_001876935.1 of Asparagus officinalis. Taxonomy (NCBI): domain Eukaryota; kingdom Viridiplantae; phylum Streptophyta; class Magnoliopsida; order Asparagales; family Asparagaceae; genus Asparagus; species Asparagus officinalis. Next base: position 68,186,284 of record NC_033802.1, read on the forward strand.
CATCCGCATACACTTGCACAATAAGAATATCTTAACCAATAAATTGAACAAATAATGTATTGTCAGCAAACCCCTTCTTAAAATTATGTTTAAGCAAATAAAAACTTAGATGATCATTCCAAGCCCGAGATGCTTGTTTGGCTTTATATAACTTATATACATAGTCTAGAAAAATATGATAAAAAACTTGTGAGTTGTTCTGTATACACTTCCTCCTTTAGGTACCCATCTAGAAAATCACATTTTACATTCATTTGATAGAGCTTAAAGCTTGTATAATAAGAAAAAGCAAGCAAAATTTTGATGGCTTTAAGTTTCGTAGCTAGAACAAAAGTTTAATCGAATTTGATCCCTTTGATTTAATTATAATCTTTAGCAACAAATCTAGTTTTATTTCTCACAACATTACCTTTTTCATCAAATTTAATTTTAAAGACCTATTTAGTTCCTACAATTTGGTGATTTCTAGCTTAAGGAACCAAATTTCAAACTTTATTCATTGTAAATTGATTAAGTACTTTTTGCATTACAATTATCTAATTTTCGTCACTGATAGGCTCATTCACATTTTTTTGGTTCTATTTTTGACATGAAATTCTCATAAGTAAGGATTTTTACATTCACTTACGTTTGTTGTTGACACTGAATGACAACAACCATTCAAATGTGTAGGTGGATGACGATTTCTTCTTAGGGGATCCTTGTTTAAACAATTTCTTAATTATTTGAATCATTTGGTCTTGAGTAGCATCTAAAGCTTCAAGTATTTTCTCCTCATTTTTATCCTTGTTTCCTACTGAGCTTTATTCTCACTCTTCTCCTATATCTCTTCTTGTTCATCTTGATCAATTTGATTCGTCACAAGAGGATCATCTACATTATCAACCAAAACACTAGGAGTGTGAGTTTCATCAAATTTAACAATAATAGATTCTTCAAGGATTTTAGTTTATCTATTGTAAACTCTATAAGCTTTGCTACATGAAGAGTATTCTGAAAACACACACTCATCAACTTTAGAATAAAAGTTTTCTAATTAATCTTTTGTGTTCAAAAGATAACACTTACAACTAAAAACACAAAGATGTGAGACATTTAAGAATATTTGGTAATAAAGTTTCTAAGAGGTTTTGTTTAGTACAGGTCGAACATAAGCTCCATTACTTACATAGTATGTTGTATTCACTGCCTCAGCCCAGAAGTATTATGGCAATTTATACTCATTTAACACAGTTCTAGCCATTTCCTATAAAATCAGATTCTTCCTATCAACAATCCTATTTTGTTCTGGTGTTCGAGAAGAGTAATACTCACAAGTGATAATTTTATTAGCATAAAATTCTTGAAAAAAAATTATTCTCAAATTCACCTCCATGATCAAAATGAATAGTATGAATAGAGAGGCCTTTTTCATTTTCAACCCTTTTTTAAAAATTCAAAATTTTAAACATACACTCTTTTTGACTAGAAAACATGACCTATGTAAATTTAGAATAATCATCAACCACTACTAAACAATAACTCTTTCCTCCTAAACTCTATGTGGACATTAGTCCAAAAAAATCTAAGTGAAGTGATTGCAAAGATTTAGAAATACTCACTAAATTCTTCAAATTAATTATAAGAGGATCTTATATATTTGCCTTTCATACAAACCTGAAAAAAAACTCTTAATTTTAAAAGTACAGATAGGCAGACCTCTAACTAATGCTTTCTTTGAAAGTGTTTCTATCAAACTCATGTTTGCATGTCTAAGCCTCTTATGCTAGAGCTCGCTATCCTCTCCTCCTGCAGCCAAGCATTTTACACTATTATATTTGATATCGTTAAAGTTTTATGTGTATACATTAGCATTCCTATTTCCAGTAAAGATAATCAAACCTATTTTTGAATCAATAGTTTTGCATATAATATATTCGAAAAGAATAGACATACCTTGATCACAAAGCTAAGTAATGAAAATAAGAGTATGCTTTAAACCATCAACGAGCAAAATCTAAGGAGTTTAAAAGAATCATTACCTATATCATCAACTCTTATAATTTTACCATTGTCATTATTTTCAAAAGTCACATCTCAACTTTCTTCTTGTCAAGACTAAGAAATAAATCTTTCTTACTTATCATGTGTCGAGAACATCCCGAATTTAGATACCATATTCTTTCATGCTCCTTAGCTCTCCATTGAACTTCCTTATCTAAATTTTCATCCTCCGAATCTTTTGAGATGTGGACATTGGCCATGAGATAGTGACCCCTATCATTCGTGTTCAAAGGGTTATCAATATGAACCCTTGTAGGTGTTTGCGTTGGGAACAAATTTTATTGCAGAATCCATTACAAACGTTTATCGATTACAATGAAAACAAAAGAGTGAGCTTTATGCTTTGTAAAACTTCTCTTTACAATAAAACAAGATTAAGAGTGCTCCCTAGAAACATACGCATGAACGTTTATCGTTTGCTGCTTGCGTGGGATCTTTACCTGTGCCGGGGGTGCGTTAGCCCGTGGACGACCGAATCACAGATCCAGATTGATCCGAAGAAGGCTTAGGGTTGATGTTTTGTTTTAGAAACAAGGACAGAAGTGGGTATATCAATAAGGTAAGATAAAACACTCTTCTCAAGATCAAGTCAAAGCTTAGATCTCGAGGAAACACTGAAGACTTTGAAGATTCCTTGAAAACGATGCAAGACTCTCTCTCTTACTCAAAATTTGTCAAAAAGCTCAAGTCTCTGCCTAGAATCCCCTTCGTCCTACCCTCCCTGCCCTCCTCCTCATGCATATGGGTGATAGGGAAGCATTTGAAGTCCCTAGAAGCAGTTACTGAAGATAGCAAGTCAAAACAAAGCCCAATTGACATCCTACATTTGCAAGACACGTTCTGTGTCTCGGAAGAAGGAGTTCAACACTCCCGTTTTGTAACTGACTTCGTACGTTTAAGTGCTAATATTTTTGCAGTTATGAGCGTGCTTTTTGTTTGTAACGGTCCTTCCACGTTCACACATGATCCCCAGCAGTTATGAAACCACGTGGACCACACAAAACCAAAGAAAACCGTCAACGGAAGTGTGAAACTCCCCCATAGTTTCCGAGACAGTTGGGTTGTCTCATAGTTTCCGAGACACATTCCCTGTCTCGGAAACTATGGGTTGTCTCATAGTTTCCTAGACACTTTCTTGACCTACGTGTCCATATGAGCTTGAGAGAAAAGCAACAGACCCAACGGTGGCTGTCTGCAAGGGTAACTACACATAAAAGGATTGGAGACAATACATAATGGAGGAGTAAGAAGAACAAATTAAAAAGTGAGTACTTATTGGCATCCCAACAGCCTCAAAACTATCAGAGATAAAACTTTTTCTTTCGGTTACCAATTGATGATTAAAAACAGTCGACAATGAAATTTATCAGAAGACATTAATATAAAACCAACAACAAATGTGTGGGTTAGACATCAGCCTGACACCGAATTTGGGTTCTTAGAGTGTAGAAAATGTCCCTTTGAAGTAATAACCTCAGAATCCACCAAGGAAAATCTTCAAATCCACGAAGAGCTTCGAATCCACGAAGTCAATATTGAAGAAAACAAAATTTTATTAATTAAAAGTTATTATCCTTTGAGGTTACATGACTCTTCTTAAATAGAAAAACAAATAAGACTCCTACTAAGACTAGAATTACAAAGAAATAGAAAGTATTAAATTCTATCCTAAAAAGACTCCTTATAATAGAGAAAACAAATCATGAGTCAAAATTGAATTTGTTTCCTAATCTAAATTGACTCTAAAATTGGATTTATTTCCTAATCTAAATAGACTCCAACTTTAGTACTAAAAGTAAACTAAAAGTTGATTATTTTTGGATTTTAGTCAAAACTAGATATTACTGATGAGATTTTAAAAATCTGACAATCTAGTTGGCTATGTATATATATATATAATATGCCAGAATTTGCCGTCTGGGTTGGAAGATATAATTGTTTCTTTGCGAAAGTAAATAATACGTATAAATTTGTATTTAGCTCGTAATTGTCCAAATCATTCATGAAATTGTCTGTTAAGCGTCCTGTATCAGTCTCCCCTTGTTGAAAGAAGCTCGACCCCGAGCTTATATTTGTTAGAATAATAGCTTCATTATTAAATAATTTTCTTCTCTTGCAACGATCATCATCGGCCTTGTATTTAGCGTTGATTTTCTCCATTTGTTCTTTTACCTCCTCTGCTAGGACTTCTTCTGTATCAAACTTGTTTAAGAATCTTCCGCATGACATGTGTATGTAATTGGCAGCATGTGGATCTGTAGTTGACATGAAAAACTCTTCCAAATATTTTCTCTGCTGCTTCCCATATTCTAGTGTCGGCGGTATCATCTCATCGTTGTTGATCATTGATTCCAAATAAGAATTTTCTCCCTCATACTCTATACATAATTCTTTCATCTTCTTTGCCTCGAGCTCTCCACCAAGCAATTCACACATACCATCAAATCCCTCGCTCTCTATTTTATCCTTCTCCTCCATCGGGACAATATCAATATGTGTAACATCACTCACGATATCATGTAGAATATTCATCTTCATTAACATATCATCATCAACATCAGGAACCTTAGAATGAAGCTTGATGGTGGCAAAATTTTCCTTTCCGGGGTGAGCGTCTTACTGTTTGCCACTAGAGAAGCCTTCTCCTTAGCAATCTTTGTCTTAAATGCATTAGGTTCTATGATTGACATAATTGATGAAGTCTTTATTGGTGCTTCCTCGGTGCTCTTCACAAATCCGGACTCTTTCTCAGAGATGAATTGATGTTTCTTAATTTTTCCATAATCATAACTAGTTTGATAACTCTCTAAAAACATCCATGATAAAGGTCGTATGTCGTTCTGCTCAAGTTCTCGCTCCACCTTCTTTGCTAGACGGACCGTAGCGGCTAAGGTAAAAGAACCTTTTAAAGGCACCTCACATTGCTTGTAGTTAGAAGATAAGAAACAGTCTCTCAATAATTTCTTCCTCTCTGCTCACATTCGAACCAGATCCTTCCCTTGATGGTATCGATTTATCAGTACTTCATCCTACCATGCATATGCTTTTTCTTTAAGCTTGTAGACCACTAATTTAACTTTCCAACATTCTAGGATTATCTTATACTCAAAATACTTATCCACTTTATCAATCCAATCAAGGAAATCATCAGCATGAAGCTTTCCATTGAAGGATGATATTTTTAATCTTCTAGTGTCATAATTGTTCTGTCTTTGGTGGTCTCTGCGATCATAACTGCGGCGTAAGGCTTCATAGTCATCATTATTGAATTCATCATGTGGAGTCAGATCATGTCGTTAGCGACCATCAACGCGATTTCAAACTCCTCCCGTGTTCAGACGCTCCACTGTCGACGCAAATCGTTCTATGACAATCTTCATCTGATTAATATCGATCTTCAGCACGTCGAAATCAGTTCGAGAAAAAGGGGCTTCATCATCTGCCATCGGATCGGAGGAACAAAGCTCTAATACCAATTGACGCAGCGCGGAAGTAGTAGCCTCGGAATCCACCAAGAAAAATCTTCGAATCCCCGAAGTCAATATTGAAGAAAACAAAATTTTAATTAATTAAAAGTTATTATCCTTTAGGGTTACATGACTCTTCTTAAATAGAAAAATAAATAAGACTCCTACTAAGACTAGAATTACAAAGAAATAGAAAGTATTAAATTCTATCCTAAAAATACTCCTTATAATAGAGGAAACAAATCATGAATCAAAATTGAATTTGTTTCCTAATCTAATTTGACTCTAAAATTAAATTTATTTCCTAGTCTAAATAAACTCTAACTTTATTACTAAAAATAAACTAAAAGCTAATTATTTTTGGATTTCAGCCAAAACCGGGTATTACTGATGAGATTTTAAAAATCTGACAATCTAGTTGGATCCGTCTAATCGATATAGGCGATTTATATATATAATATGTCAGAATCTGCCTTCTGGGTTGGAAGATATAATTGTTTCTTTGCGGGAGTCAATAATACGTATAAATTTGTATTTAGCTCGTAATTGTCCAAATCATCCATGAAATTGTCTGTTAAGCATCCTACATCAATAATAAGATCGACGGCACCCAAACACATAGTCATTCAAATTGTATCCAAGATACGACGACAAGAGTACTGTATGTATTTATATCCGTATCAACAGGCGTGGATGCATGCTGCTGGCATGAAAATGAAACGTACATGTGTATATGTATATTATCCTACGTACTGCTGCTGCTAGAGCATCCGCATTATTACACATGTTTATTATATGTTGCGATCGAGCTACATGTATATAGATATAGATTATACATATGAAGAATTAAGTGATGACTCGGCAGCATAGCGGACGTAGGTAGTTAATTGAGAGTGGGGTAAGATGCGTCCTTCGCAATTCCACACAATCCCTCAGGCGCACCCACGTCCCTGGCCATCCTCATATAGCCTCCCTCTCCCCAAGTCTCCCCCCACGAGTTCTTCACCAGCCAATACTTTGTACCGTCGGCGGACTCCTCCGTTCCATAGCCGACCAGCGTTACAGCATGATCGAGATCCGTTCCACAAGGTCCAGTAAAGACCCCTCGGGAGTAAAATTTAAAGTCCGGTCCACCTCCGTCGATGGCAACCGAAACCGGTTGTGTTGCCACTGCCGCCATAAGTGCCTCCTCACTGTTTGCAGGAACTTTTTCGTAGCCGGTGATTGTGGCTGCAGATGTGGCGTCCGTGTTGCAAGTACCCTCGGTTGCGGTGTATGGGTACGTTTCTTCGCTTGCGATTCCTTTGTTTTGAATGATGTACTCGAAGGCTTCATCCATTAAACCGCCCTCGCATCCTCTGGTGACGCCGCCAGTGACGCAGTCGACCAGCTGCTGCTCCGATAGGGAGGTCAGGTTCCCTTTCTTGATCTGGATCAGGCCTTCGGTTGCTCCCACGGTGGAAAACGCCCAACAACATCCTGGAATGCATGTATATATGCAAGCACACATTGCAATTAAAAAGTGTATATGAGCTGGTAGCTCATTCCGTGACGTGGGTTGCCCACTAGTCTCAATAGTATTTAGGCCCACCTAGTTGCAGGCATGAGGTGGATTGGGGGCCTATTGTTTGCCGAGTTGGCAGCTCATTTTGTTAGATGAGTTAGGCAGCTCATACGTACTCATTGCTCCCATTATATATAAAGCCACAAACATACGTTTATAATTGACGATATATAGACAATTAAGTTTTATATCTATCTTACCACATTGGCCTTGGTCCTTTACCCCAGTAACCGCACCTTTCGCCCTCCAGTCCACGCTAGGAGGCACATCCGACATGTTCATCAACGTCTCATTGTTAGTTGCAGTTGCTTTAATAGGCTTTGGCTTAAATCCTTTGTAGTCTAGGATTATCTTATACTCAAAATACTTATCCACTTTATCAATCCAATCAAGGAAATCATCAGCATGAAGCTTTCCATTGAAGGATGATATTTTTAATCTTCTAGTGTCATAATTGTTCTGTCTTTGGTGGTCTCTGCGATCATAACTGCGGCGTAAGGCTTCATAGTCATCATTATTGAATTCATCATGTGGAGTCAGATCATGTCGTTAGCGACCATCAACGCGATTTCAAACTCCTCCCGTGTTCAGACGCTCCACTGTCGACGCAAATCGTTCTATGACAATCTTCATCTGATTAATATCGATCTTCAGCACGTCGAAATTAGTTCGAGAAAAAGGAGCTTCATCAGCTGCCATCGGATCGGAGGAACAAAGCTCTAATACCAATTGACGCAGCGCGGAAGTAGTAGCCTCGGAATCCACCAAGAAAAATCTTCGAATCCACGAAGTCAATATTGAAGAAAACAAAATTTTAATTAATTAAAAGTTATTATCCTTTAGGGTTACATGACTCTTCTTAAATAGAAAAATAAATAAGACTCCTACTAAGACTAGAATTACAAAGAAATAGAAAGTATTAAATTCTATCCTAAAAATACTCCTTATAATAGAGGAAACAAATCATGAATCAAAATTGAATTTGTTTCCTAATCTAATTTGACTCTAAAATTAAATTTATTTCCTAGTCTAAATAAACTCTAACTTTATTACTAAAAATAAACTAAAAGCTAATTATTTTTGGATTTCAACCAAAACCGGGTATTACTGATGAGATTTTAAAAATCTGACAATCTAGTTGGATTTGTCTAATCGATATAGGCGATTTATATATATAATAAGTCAGAATCTGCCTTCTGGGTTGGAAGATATAATTGTTTCTTTGCGGGAGTCAATAATACGTATAAATTTATATTTAGCTCGTAATTGTCCAAATCATCCATGAAATTGTCTGTTAAGCATCCTACATCAATAATAAGATCGACAGACACCCAAACACATAGTCATTCAAATTGTATCCAAGATACGACGACAAGAGTATTGTATGTATTTATATCCGTATCAAACAGGCGTGGATGCATGCTGGCTGGCATGAAAATGAAACGTACAATGTGTATATGTATATTATCCTACGTACTGCTCTGGCTAGAGCATCCGCAATTATTACACATGTTTATTATATGTTGCGATCGAGCTACATGTATATAGATATAAGATTATACATATGAAGAATTAAGTGATGACTCGGCAGCATAGCGGACGTAGGTAGTTAATTGAGAGTGGGTAAGATGCGTCCTTGCGCAATTTCCACACAATCCCTCAGGCGCACGCCACGTCCCTGGCCATCCTCATATAGCCTCCCTCTCCCCAAGTCTCCCCCCACGAGTTCTTCACCAGCCAATACTTTGTACCGTCGGCGGACTCCTCCGTTCCAAAGCGCCGACCGCAGCGTTACAGCATGATCGAGATCCGTTCCACAAGGTCCAGTAAAGACGCCCTCGGGAGTAAAATTTAAAGTCCGGTCCCACCTCGCTCGATGCAACCGAAACCGGTTGTGTTGCCACTGCCGCCATAAGTGCGCTCCTTGCACTGTTTGGCAGGAACTTTTTCGTAGCCGGTGATTGTGGCTGCAGATGTGGCGTCGCGTGTTGCCAGTACCCTCGGTTGCGGTGTATGGGTACGTTTCTTCGCTTGCGATTCCTTTCGTTTTGAATGATGTACTCGAAGGCTTCATACCATTAAACCCGCCCTCGCATCCTCTGGTGACGCGCCCCAGTGACGCAGTCGACGCAGCTGCTGCTCCGATAGGGAGGTCAGGTTCCCTTCTTGATCTGGATCAGGCCTTCGGTTGCTCCCACGGTGGAAAAGCGCCAACAACATCCTGGAATGGCATGTATATATGCAAGCACACATTGCAATTAAAAAGTGTATATGAGCTGGTAGCTCATTCCGTGACGTGGGTTGCCCCACTAGTCTCAATAGTATTTAGGCCCCACCTAGTTGCAGGCATGAGGTGGATTGGGGGCCTAATTGTTTGCCGAAGTTGGCAGCTCATTTTGTTAGATGAGTTAGGCAGCTCATACGTACTCATTGCTCCATTATATATAAAGCCACAAACATACGTTTATAATTGACGATATATAGACAATTAAGTTTTATATCTATCTTACCACATTGCGCTTGGTCCTTTACCCCCAGTAACCGCACCTTTTCGCCCTCCAGTCCCGGCTAGGAGGCACATCGCGACATGTTCATCAACGTCTCATTGTTAGTTGCAGTTGCTTTAATAGGGCTTTGGCTTAAATCCTTTGTAGTAAGTTTTGAACTCCTCGTTCCGTTAAGTCCGCAACTCGGTTGACGCTGAGTCGTATACTTTCTTTCGGTCCGTCTCTGTTAACAGATTCTATGCGCTCGCGCACGTTCGCTTTTGAATATCTTGAGACGGTATTTCTTCTCCGCCGCGTCCTTGTATTGGCGCCCGGTGTTCAGCCATCCATTGTTCGTGTCGAACAGACATATCGTCCGGCCGTTGCCGTGGTGCGAGACGTCGCTGCTGCGCAAACCCACAAAGGCCAACATCAAACAGAGCCAACCAAACAGCCTGATTTCTTTGGGCCCATGTTTTCGAGGGTTAACGCGTACGATTATCCTAAATTATAATTGGTATCGAAGTAAATGTACCTGGTTCTTGCATGAAACCCCACAGGGATAGGTATGCTTATATAGAGGCTTGCATGGATGAAAGTGGGGGTTAGAAAGCTCTACGGAGTCCGTGATTAGCGGGGGTTAATAATTTGTCAAGGTCTTGGGTCCTTGAAGCAATGAGGAAAATTTTAGCTAATCAAGTGCGGAAAAGGTAAGCTAACCGAGTGAATACATACAAAACCCTCAAGCAAGCTAAGTTGGCTGTACCCATGCAAGGTAGCTTGAAGTCTATGTTCCATTTGCATTACATTCTTCTTCTTGAAAATTGGCTAATCAAATGGTATTGTAAGTTAAATCAATATAGGTCTTTGAATATTCAATTAACTAGCTTAAATGGATATGAGACTACTGAAGCGTAGAAGGAGCCAATGTTACGTTCCCAGTACTCCGCAGCGTAACTTGATGCCCACGGCAATGTGACACGTGCACGGACCACGTCCAAGCCTTCTACAGGCAATTCCACGTACATCATGCATGGAATAATATTTCAAGAAAATTAGTTTGTCGACGGGGCGACGGTCACGCCCCAGAGCCCGCAGGGCGGAGCCAAGTCTCACGTTGGGGGCGCCATTACGGCGCACACCCCCCACCCCCGCACGCCTCCAAAAAAAAAAAAAAAAGGAAAATAGGAAAAAAGAAAACAGAAAAATAAAAAGAAAAAATTAAATAAACATAGAATCAAGAGCCTATACGGGCATAGCAAATCAGTAGTCAGCTATTTTAAAAAAACCGCATAGGTGCGCTCTGCAATAACTTTCGCAGGATCAATTGGAAGTAACAAATTAAAAGCCTAAAAGGTACCATTCGCTGGCCCATCATGTATAAGTTAATTAGCTGCACGTCAACTGAAGTACCTATGTATTAACAAAATGATAGAATGGTGGGAGTAATTGTAAGGGTGCGAGCGAGATGGCAAGCCTAGGGGGGGTACTAATAGGATTGTTTACGATTTTTCCGGGCATAAAGAATATAAGAATATACAGCAGAATAAAATAAATAAAAGCAAATGAAATAAGGCTTACTAATTAAGGACACACAAGATTTTTACAGGGCGGTTCGAATTAATAATCCATGTGCCACTCTCTTTCTCAAGCAAATAGGCTTGCCTCAGTAGTATTAACACGTACATATGCCAAGAAGTTTTTCCTGGAGATCACCAATCTGATTCAGTAAACTTTATAAAGACTGCACGACCGCCAAAGATTTGGGTGAAACCCTTCGCCGTAGTGATCACAACACATCGTGTCAGGGGTCTGTACCCGCATGAAATTCTATCTGAAAACGCATGCATCTAACCTAACTCTCCACAAGTAGTAACATGTAGCCCTAAAGTAGTCCACCGGCACAATTAAGCACGTGGGCGGTGAGTTTTTTTTGGGCCCCCCGCGCCCGGCCGTCGTAAAAATAAGTTTGAAACAAACCAACAAAATATAGTTTAAGCACAGGAAATAGAGATAGATCTGTACAGCCTTTTCGTAGACAATACGTCCTTCAATGGACAAAGTGAGGCTTAATAAAGAACGGTGTAGATGATCAAATCAAGGGCAAACGTCCTCGCTAAGCGATCTAAAGATAATGAACGGCAACGATAAGAGTTTGATGAGGTTTTGGGGCTCAAAAACTTCAATCCAATATCTTCTCGAATCAAAATCCTAAAACTATTATTGCCAAATAAAACTATTAATTAATATCCTAGCAATATATAACAAGATATGAATGCAAGGACATAGAATTAAACTAAGAGCGATATAAATATGAGACAAAAGACGATATGAAAAATATACAAGAGAATAAATGCTCCAATGTCAAACACAAACACAAGAATATGTTCACGGAGTTCGGTCACCTTCGACCTACGTCTCCGCTCCTCACCCTCGAGGAGATACTCCACTATCAAACAAAAATAACTACACAATCGGTTTTCCAAGCTCACCGATAACTTCTACAACTCATACAATTGTCAATACACAACACACTCCTCTAAGTATTGGCCTAGCCCGTGTCACCTTTCTCAAGTGCTTGGAATTACTACCTCTCCCTAGGCTTTTATGACCAAGCCACTCCTCTTGGAATTGACCCAGTCTCTCCCAACTACTACTCTAAGGGCTTGTTTAGATTGAGGGGAATGAGGGTGAAGGGAAGTTAGGGGAACCATTCACCTCCATTCACCTTTTTTGGGAACATTTAGGAGGTGAAATTATTCACCCTAGTTCTCCTTGGTTCACCCCCTAATAGTATAAAATTTGTTACCCCCTAAATTAAGGTGTAACCAAGGGGAAGGGAACTCCCTTCCCTTCACTTCCATTCTCTCACCTAGTTTTCCTTAACTTCCCTTCACCCCCTACAAATCTAAACGGGCCCTAAGTGTCATTGTGTATTACAACTTGTTCTCTCAACAATTAAGCACAAATACAATCGTTTGTTCTCTAACAAAGATGAGAACGAAATTCTAAGCTCACTCTCAAAGATACAACCCCACAACCCAAAATATATTATATGTGAAAAATACTTAAGCTCAAGGTGTGTGTGTGTAACCAATGAGTATAAATTAAATCAAACTCGAATTAATCTAGCAAGTAAAAATATAACAATTGAAATATAAACAAGCTAGATAATGAGTTTAAAAAAACTTCTCTAAAGAAAGAGGGATGAAGAATTGAGGTTGAACTCCTCAAAGATGAAATCAATATTCTCCTCTTTGTGAAACTTTCCGCACATTAAACACACTTAAACTCTCTTGAAAACTCAGAAACAAACTGCCCAAAACTTGTCTAAAAAAGCTTAAGAAAGACCAAAGCAAAAGGGGTAGTTATAGCACCACAAACACAGCTGCTAAAACTAGTTGTTGCTGCTGAAAATAGCCGATCGGTCAACTGACGATGTGCGTCGGTCGACTGATAATATGACCGTTGGCTGAGTTGACAGATTCTGAAATTTGCGTAGATGACTTTATAAAATCAATTAAAAATAGCAAATCAACTCCAAAATTCATAAAGTTTGGGGAATATTATAAACATGAAGATAAACATGTTAGAGAAAAAATTTCTGAAATATCACTTCCCATTTGTGAGAACTTACTGTTTTAAAACAGATATTCCATATTCTAAAAACTGCTGAACACTTAATTTTGTAAAGTTGATTTAACATAGTAAATGAACTCCAAAAATAATAAAACTTTGGAAAATGTTTATAAACATGATGTTGAACATGTTACAAAAATAATTTTTCAAATTACAATTCCCATTTGTGAAAAACTCATATATTTTGTAAACCGTTCAAAAATGCGAAAACGTTAAAACTTGATTTTGATAAAATTTCTTCAAACAAGTTTTGAAACATTTTAAAATAGATTTATAGACTTGAGGAAAAGACATAAAATAGTGTAATCAAGTCTTTAATCCGTAAAAACATTATTTCCAAAACAAAGATGATAAATATGAAAAGAATGTATATGTATATAACTATTAGTTTCATCTTGTACGATTTAAACTTGAAACGATGAAAAGAATAAAATGTGTACGTGTATGATTGAGCTTAAAGCATAACACATAAAGTAAACTCCTAAACTATAAATAGTATACCCAAACAAATTATCTTCATTAGGCTCAATCTTGGTAGCGGGGATGAAGCGCGATATTGAATTTTAACTTGAATTGCGACGGCTTCATTCTGATTTCCTTCCAACCTCCTTTGAATATCATCGTAAAAGTGCAAGTCCATCCAACCTCTAACGGAGGATATTTGTGTAGATTACCTAACAAAACAAATGCAAACACTTAACACACGATGTTAGGAATTGTTTGCTAATCATCAAAACTAAATTAGATATAATAGGCTCACAAACATGAGACCTAACAAGTTATCTCTAATAACGTGATGTCAAACATCTATGTGTTCCGTGCGTGAATGGTAGATTGTGTAGTTACTCAAATTAATAGCACTCATATGGTCACATAAGAGGAACTTTCTTAAAGGTAATGTCATAGTCCTACAGAGTCAAAGACATCCAAAATTTTTGTGGACAATAACTACCTAATGCAATGTACTCAGTCTTTGTAGTAGAAAATGCTACACTATTTTGTTTCCTATTAGACCAAAAAACCACATAATATCCTAAAACATGTACCATACCACTAATTATCTTCCTATCTTTATGACACCCAACACAATCACTATCTAAACACATAACCAAATCAAAAAAATTACACATAGGAAACCATAAACCAAAATTTTGCCTACCACTTAAATATTGAAAATTTTATAATATAGTTTGCAAATGTGATTCTTTAGGATTTGCTTAAAACCTTGACGCAAACACATTGAAAATATAATATCAGGATGAAAAGCGATAAGATATGAAAGCATATCAATCATTCCCATGTATCATTGTTCATCAACTGATACTCCTATCTCATACTTAGTAAGCTTTGCTGAAAGGCTCATAGGGGTGGAAGCAGCATATAATTATCCATACTGATGTGTTTTAGAAGCTCTTTCACATACTTTTCCTGTGAAATAAATATTTCATCTTTTGTTTGCTTGACCTGAAACCCTAGAAAATATTTTAGCTCTCCATTCATGTTCCTCTTGAACTCATCCTACATCAGGTCTTCAAACTTATGTAAAAGATCTTTACTAGTAGCTCTGAAAATAATATCATCCGCATACACTTGCACAATAAGAATATCTTAACCAATAAATTGAACAAATAATGTATTGTTAGCAAACCCCTTCTTAAAATTATGTTTAAGCAAATAAAAACTTAGATGATCATTCCAAGCTCGAGATGCTTGTTTGGCTTTATATAACTTATATACATAGTCTAGAAAAATATGATAAAAAACTTGTGAGTTGTTCTGTATACACTTCCTCCTTTAGGTACCCATCTAGAAAATCACATTTTACATCCATTTGATAGAGCTTAAAGCTTGTATAATAAGAAAAAGCAAGCAAAATTTTGATGGCTTTAAGTTTCGTAGCCAGAACAAAAGTTTAATCGAATTTGATCCCTTTGATTTAATTATAATCTTTAGCAACAAATCTAGTTTTATTTCTCACAACATTACCTTTTTCATCAAATTTAATTTTAAAAGACCCATTTAGTTCCTACAATTTGGTGATTTCTAGCTTAAGGAACCAAATTTCAAACTTTATTCATTGTAAATTGATTAAGTACTTTTTGCATTACAATTATCTAATTTTCGTCACTGATAGGCTCATTCACATTTTTTTGGTTCTATTTTTGACATGAAATTCTCATAAGTAAGGATTTTTACATTCACTTACGTTTGTTGTTGACACTGAATGACAACAACCATTCAAATGTGTAGGTGGCTGACGATTTCTTCTTAGGGGATCCTTATTTAAACAATTTCTTAATTCTTTGAATCATTTGGTCTTGAGTAGCATCTAAAGCTTCAAGTATTTTCTCCTCATTTTTATCCTTGTTTCCTACTGAGCTTTATTCTCACTCTTCTCCTATATCTCTTCTTGTTCATCTTGATCAATTTGATTCGTCACAAGAGGATCATCTACATTATCAACCAAAACACTAGGAGTGTGAGTTTCATCAAATTTAACAATAATAGATTCTTCAAGGATTTTAGTTTATCTATTGTAAACTCTATAAGCTTTGCTACATGAAGAGTATTCTGAAAACACACACTCATCAACTTTAGAATAAAAGTTTTCTAATTAATCTTTTGTGTTCAAAAGATAACACTTACAACTAAAAACACAAAGATGTGAGACATTTAAGAATATTTGGTAATAAAGTTTCTAAGAGGTTTTGTTTAGTACAGGTCGAACATAAGCTCCATTACTTACATAGTATGTTGTATTCACTGCCTCAGCCCAGAAGTATTATGGCAATTTATACTCATTTAACACAGTTCTAGCCATTTCCTATAAAATCAGATTCTTCCTATCAACAATCCTATTTTGTTCTGGTGTTTGAGAAGAGTAATACTCATAAGTGATAATTTTATTAGCATAAAATTCTTGAAAAAAATTATTCTCAAATTCACCTCCATGATCAAAATGAATAGTATGAATAGAGAGGCCTTTTTCATTTTCAACCCTTTTTTAAAAATTCAAAATTTTAAACATACACTCTTTTTGACTAGAAAACATGACCTATGTAAATTTAGAATAATCATCAACCACTACTAAACAATAACTCTTTCCTCCTAAACTCTATGTGGACATTAGTCCAAAAAAATCTAAGTGAAGTGATTGCAAAGATTTAGAAATACTCACTAAATTCTTCAAATTAATTATAAGAGGATCTTATATATTTGCCTTTCATACAAACCTGAAAAAAAACTCTTAATTTTAAAAGTACAGATAGGCAGACCTCTAACTAATGCTTTCTTTGAAAGTGTTTCTATCAAACTCATGTTTGCATGTCTAAGCCTCTTATGCTAGAGCTCGCTATCCTCTCCTCCTGCAGCCAAGCATTTTACACTATTATATTTGATATCGTTAAAGTTTTATGTGTATACATTAGCATTCCTATTTCCAGTAAAGATAATCAAACCTATTTTTGAATCAATAGTTTTGCATATAATATATTCGAAAAGAATAGACATACCTTGATCACAAAGCTAAGTAATGAAAATAAGAGTATGCTTTAAACCATCAACGAGCAAAATCTAAGGAGTTTAAAAGAATCATTACCTATATCATCAACTCTTATAATTTTACCATTGTCATTATTTTCAAAAGTCACATCTCAACTTTCTTCTTGTCAAGACTAAGAAATAAATCTTTCTTACTTATCATGTGTCGAGAACATCCCGAATTTAGATACCATATTCTTTCATGCTCCTTAGCTCTCCATTGAACTTCCTTATCTAAATTTTCATCCTCCGAATCTTTTGAGATGTGGACATTGGCCATGAGATAGTGACCCCTATCATTCGTGTTCAAAGGGTTATCAATATGAACCCTTGTAGGTGTTTGCGTTGGGAACAAATTTTATTGCAGAATCCATTACAAACGTTTATCGATTACAATGAAAACAAAAGAGTGAGCTTTATGCTTTGTAAAACTTCTCTTTACAATAAAACAAGATTAAGAGTGCTCCCTAGAAACATACGCATGAACGTTTATCGTTTGTTACTTGCGTGGGATCTTTACCTTGCCGGGTGTGTGTTAGCCCGTGGACGACCGAATCACTGATCCAGATTGATCCGAGGAAGGCTTAGGGTTGATGTTTTGTTTTAGAAACAAGGACAGAAGTGGGTATATCAATAAGGTAAGATAAAACACTCTTCTCAAGATCAAGTCAAAGCTTAGATCTCGAGGAAACACTGAAGACTTTGAAGATTCCTTGAAAACTATGCAAGACTCTCTCTCTTACTCAAAATTCGTCAAAAAGCTCAAGTCTCTGCCTAGAATCTCCTTCGTCCTACCCTCCCTGCCCTCCTCCTCATGCATATGGGTGATAGGGAAGCATTTGAAGTCCCTAGAAGCAGTTACTGAAGATAGGAAGTCAAAACAAAGCCCAATTGACATCCTACATTTGCAAGACACGTTCTGTGTCTCAGAAGAAGGAGTTCAACACTCCCGTTTTGTAACTGACTTCCTACGTTTAAGTGCTAATATTTTTGTAGTTATGAGCGTGCTTTTTGTTTGTAATGGTCCTTCCACGTTCACACATGATCCCCAGCAGTTATGAAACCACGTGGACCGCACAAAACTAAAGAAAACCGTCAACGGAAGTGTGAAACTCCCCCATAGTTTCTGAGACAGTTGGGTTGTCTCATAGTTTCCGAGACACATTCCTTATCTCGGAAACTATGGGTTGTCTCATAGTTTCCTAGACACTTTCTTGACCTACGTGTCCATATGAGCTTGAGAGAAAAGCAACAGACCCAACGGTGGCTGTCTGCATGGGTAACTGCACATAAAAGGATTGGAGACAATACATAATGGAGGAGTAAGAAGAACAAATTAAAAAGTGAGTACTTATTGGCATCCTAACAGCCTCAATACTATCAGAGATAAAACTTTTTCTTTCGGTTACCAATTGATGATTAAAAACAGTCGACAATGAAATTTATCAGAAGACATTAATATAAAACCAACAACAAATGTGTGGGTTAGACATCAGCCTGACACCGAATTTGGGTTCTTAGAGTGTAGAAAATGTCCCTTTGAAGTAATAACCTCAGAATCCACCAAGGAAAATCTTCAAATCCACGAAGAGCTTCGAATCCACGAAGTCAATATTGAAGAAAACAAAATTTTATTAATTAAAAGTTATTATCCTTTGAGGTTACATGACTCTTCTTAAATAGAAAAACAAATAAGACTCCTACTAAGACTAGAATTACAAAGAAATAGAAAGTATTAAATTCTATCCTAAAAAGACTCCTTATAATAGAGAAAACAAATCATGAGTCAAAATTGAATTTGTTTCCTAATCTAAATTGACTCTAAAATTGGATTTATTTCCTAATCTAAATAGACTCCAACTTTATTACTAAAAATAAACTAAAAGCTAATTATTTTTTGATTTCAGCCAAAACCGGATATTACTGATGAGATTTTAAAAATCTGACAATCTAGTTGGCTCCGTCTCGTCGAGATAGGCGATATATATATACCCTCAGAAGAAGACGCATTCAACAAAAGACATCGTCATACCTGGGAGGTCATGCCAACAAACGATACGATTTTTTGGCAATCATACCGATGAATCATATTATCAAATTGGGGGTGTGAATAAATTTCGAAAGACTAAGAAATAAATCTTTCTTACTTATCATGTGTCGAGAACATCCCGAATTTAGATACCATATTCTTTCATGCTCCTTAGCTCTCCATTGAACTTCCTTATCTAAATTTTCATCCTCCGAATCTTTTGAGATGTGGACATTGGCCATGAGATAGTGACCCCTATCATTCGTGTTCAAAGGGTTATCAATATGAACCCTTGTAGGTGTTTGCGTTGGGAACAAATTTTATTGCAGAATCCATTACAAACGTTTATCGATTACAATGAAAACAAAAGAGTGAGCTTTATGCTTTGTAAAACTTCTCTTTACAATAAAACAAGATTAAGAGTGCTCCCTAGAAACATACGCATGAACGTTTATCGTTTGTTACTTGCGTGGGATCTTTACCTTGCCGGGTGTGTGTTAGCCCGTGGACGACCGAATCACTGATCCAGATTGATCCGAAGAAGGCTTAGGGTTGATGTTTTGTTTTAGAAACAAGGACAGAAGTGGGTATATCAATAAGGTAAGATAAAACACTCTTCTCAAGGTCAAGTCAAAGCTTAGATCTCGAGGAAACACTGAAGACTTTGAAGATTCCTTGAAAACGATGCAAGACTCTCTCTCTTACTCAAAATTTGTCAAAAAGCTCAAGTCTCTGCCTAGAATCCCCTTCGTCCTACCCTCCCTGCCCTCCTCCTCATGCATATGGGTGATAGGGAAGCATTTGAAGTCCCTAGAAGCAGTTACTGAAGATAGCAAGTCAAAACAAAGCCCAATTGACATCCTACATTTGCAAGACACGTTCTGTGTCTCGGAAGAAGGAGTTCAACACTCCCGTTTTGTAACTGACTTCGTACGTTTAAGTGCTAATATTTTTGCAGTTATGAGCGTGCTTTTTGTTTGTAACGGTCCTTCCACGTTCACACATGATCCCCAGCAGTTATGAAACCACGTGGACCACACAAAACCAAAGAAAACCGTCAACGGAAGTGTGAAACTCCCCCATAGTTTCCGAGACAGTTGGGTTGTCTCATAGTTTCCGAGACACATTCCTTATCTCGGAAACTATGGGTTGTCTCATAGTTTCCTAGACACTTTCTTGACCTACGTGTCCATATGAGCTTGAGAGAAAAGCAACAGACCCAACGGTGGCTGTCTGCATGGGTAACTGCACATAAAAGGATTGGAGACAATACATAATGGAGGAGTAAGAAGAACAAATTAAAAAGTGAGTACTTATTGGCATCCTAACAGCCTCAATACTATCAGAGATAAAACTTTTTCTTTCGGTTACCAATTGATGATTAAAAACAGTCGACAATGAAATTTATCAGAAGACATTAATATAAAACCAACAACAAATGTGTGGGTTAGACATCAGCCTGACACCGAATTTGGGTTCTTAGAGTGTAGAAAATGTCCCTTTGAAGTAATAACCTCAGAATCCACCAAGGAAAATCTTCAAATCCACGAAGAGCTTCGAATCCACGAAGTCAATATTGAAGAAAACAAAATTTTATTAATTAAAAGTTATTATCCTTTGAGGTTACATGACTCTTCTTAAATAGAAAAACCAATAAGACTCCTACTAAGACTAGAATTACAAAGAAATAGAAAGTATTAAATTCTATCCTAAAAAGACTCCTTATAATAGAGAAAACAAATCATGAGTCAAAATTGAATTTGTTTCCTAATCTAAATTGACTCTAAAATTGGATTTATTTCCTAATCTAAATAGACTCCAACTTTATTACTAAAAATAAACTAAAAGCTAATTATTTTTTGATTTCAGCCAAAACCGGATATTACTGATGAGATTTTAAAAATCTGACAATCTAGTTGGCTCCGTCTCGTCGAGATAGGCGATATATATATACCCTCAGAAGAAGACGCATTCAACAAAAGACATCGTCATACCTGGGAGGTCATGCCAACAAACGATACGATTTTTTGGCAATCATACCGATGAATCATATTATCAAATTGGGGGTGTGAATAAATTTCGAAAAAGAATTATCCGCTCTCATTGTTCCTGTGCACGACTTATAAGATCAGCTGTCCAAGATGATGAATTCCCTGAAGTCACCATCAACGTGGCTGATAAAAGAAAGTCTAAGCGGCATTCAAGTGACTCAAATCTTGACTTTTCCCCGAGAGGAAGAGTCAACCCAAGAATTGCTCAAAGGATGTCTCGACTCTAATTAGGAGCCATCAGACGCAGAAATTACAAGAGAATACAAGAAGGAATGTCCTCGGAGGATGAATTCTCGGACACTTATTCTGCAATCGCTTCTGATGATACAATGTCTAGCACGGGACAAACCAGAGAAGTACTCACGATCACCTCTGATCAATTTGCTCAAATACTTCAAGAAGCTCTAGCCAAACAACGTGAAGAAATTAGAGCTGAAGTGAAGACAGAAATGGAGTTAGCTATCCAACAAATGAGAGAATTGCTAGCTCAGCGGCCTCAACCCCCTGAGTCCAGTCAAAGAACTGAACCCCGCCGCCACACTCAGAAAGTTGTGGATGACAGTGATCCAGAAGTGGATGAAGTCATTATGGCTGATACACCTCCCAATAGCAATAACGCTAGGGGTGGTTTAATACATTCTTCCAATAACGATATTGGGAGTGGTTCAATGGCACCTCTTACAGGGGGTGGTCTAACTCATTCTCCTCAATGTCATTCGAATGAACACATAGACGATGACGGGAAAATGAAAGAGCTTGAAAACAAAGTCAACGCTTTGATGACGGCTCAAGAAGTGAAGAGGACGGGTATTCCATGTCCCTATCCAAGAGAATGGGATTCAATACCGTATCCGACAAAGTTCAATCTGATTAACTTCACACCGTTTGAGGGGAAGAGTTCGCCGATTCAGCACTTGATTTATTTCAAGTCTCATTTGGGCATGATCTCTGGAAACGAGGCTTTAATGGTCCGGTCATTCGTTGGCACCCTTCGCGGGCCCGCCTTCGATTGGTACCGACGGCTCAAGCCAGGGAGCATCAATTACTGGGATGACATAGAGAGTTTGTTCCTCAGCAACTTCTTCGATGATGACACTGAAGTGTCAATCGGAACCCTTCTGGATGAGAAGCAAAAAGACGGGGAGTCAGTCGACAATTTTGTCAAGCGCTTCCGTAACAAGGCAATGAATTGCAGAGACCCTGTTACAGAGGAGTTCATCCTGCAAACATGCCACAATAATCTCTCCATCGATGTCCTGGAAGCTCTGGGGGTTGTGCCATCCACAACTTGGAAAGAGTTAAAATCTCGGGGTGAACAAGCTGAACATTTTCTTAAAAGGAAGAAAGCTGAGAGAAGCTGACCAACGATATCTGCAGTCGCTGGGAACGCGACTCTCGATCCGATGTTTCAAAAGGAGTATTCTTTCGAAGATGATAAAGCTCCAACCATATTGGAATACCTCCTCGCCAATGACAAAATCGAGCTACCGCTTATTAAAGATCAGGAGGGTGCTAAGATGATTACAGATCCAAACTACTGTGCATATCACAGAAGGGTTCTTCATCCCACCAATATTTGCTTTGGACTCAAAAATAAGATCCAAGCATTAATTGACTCCGGCGTCATAACGGCGAAAGAGGTCGAGTAAAGACGACCATCTTACTCCATTGGGTACACGAGTATAAACTGTTTTGAGTATACGAGTATAAACTGCTTCTCCATCTCACTCCGAAAAGTATACGAGTATAAACTGCTCCTTAATACTCCAACAGGTATATGAGTCTAAACTATTTCCTTTCTTTCACGGGAAGTTCCTGGAGAATGCCATGCATGGTACTTTTAAGGATAACCCGATCATATAGCTAAACATAATGATAAACTCAGTTTCGCAAGAAAAAGCTGGGGGTGGATGGTTCATGTAACGGAAGTTCCCGAAAGAATGCTATATGTAATTTTCTTAGGAATAACTAGATCATTACAAACAAAGTGTTAAACACTACATCCCCACGGTGATTTCCGAATATTCTTTTGCTGAGATGAGATTCGATCACTTCGTTGGATCAATCTTCCCTCTCAAACCCTCCTTTGGTCAAACCTTTAAACAGTTAGGACCAAAACCAAAATTCCCTCTCGATTCGTTCCATGAACGAGAGGTCCACAAATTGAACGATCAAACCTTTAAATAGTTAGGATCGTCTCAAATCCCCATGTTGGTCAAACCTTTAAACAGTTAGGACCAAAGCCAAAATCCCCTCTCGATTCGTTTAATGAACGAGAGGTCCACAAATTGAATGATCAAACCTTTAAACAGTTAGGATCGTCTCAAATTCCCATTTGGTCAAACCTTTAAACAGTTAGGACCAAAGCCAAAATCCCCTCTCGATTCGTTCCATGAACGAGAGGTCCACAAATTGAACGATCAAAACTTTAAATAGTTAGGATCGTCTCGAATTCCCTTTTGGTTAAACCTTTAAACGGTTAGGACCAAAGCCAAAATCCCCTCTCGATTCGTTCTATGAACGAGAGGTCCACAAATTGAACGATCAAACCTTTAAACAGTTAGGATCGTCTCAAATTCCCTTTTTGGTCAAACCTTTAAATAGTTAGGACCAAAGCCAAAATCCCCTCTCGATTCTTTCCATGAATGAGAGGTCCACAAATTGAACGATCAAACCTTTAAACAGTTAGGATCGTCTCGAATTCCCTTTTGGTTAAACCTTTAAACAGTTAGGACCAAAACCAAAATCCCCTTTCAATTCCTTCCATGAACGAAAGGTCCACAAATTGAACGATCAAACCTTAAAACAGTTAGGATCGTCTCAAATTCCCTTTTGGTCAAACCTTTAAACAATTAGGACCAAAGCCAAAATCCCCTCTCGATTCGTTCCATGAACGAGAGGTCCATAAATTGAACGATCAAACCTTTAAACAGTTAGGATCGTCTCAAATTCCCATCTTGGTCAAACCTTTAAACAGTTAGGACCAAAGCCAAAATCCCCTCTCGATTCGTTCCATGAACGAGAGGTCCACAAATTGAACGATCAAACCTTTAAACAGTTAGGATCGTCTCAAATTCCCATCTTGGTCAAACCTTTAAACAGTTAGGACCAAAGCCAAAATCCCCTCTCGATTCGTTCCATGAACGAGAGGTCCACAAATTGAACGATCAAACCTTTAAACAGTTAGGATCGTCTCAAATTCCCATCTTGGTCAAACCTTTAAACAGTTAGGACCAAAGCCAAAATCCCCTCTCGATTCGTTCCATGAACGAGAGGTCCACAAATTGAACGATCAAACCTTTAAACAGTTAGGATCGTCTCAGAACTCCCACTTGGTCAAACCTTACTACAGTTAGGACCAAAACCAAAATCCCCTTTCGATTCCTTCCATGAACGAGATGTCCACTTTTAGTTGAATAATCAAACATTATGACAGTTAGGATTATTCAAACCCATCCAGATTCTCTAAGTGGAGATCCCACTTTGAGTTTCCTTTGCACCTGGAGATAGAATATAAAATTCTTCCTCTCCATCATCGGGTTCACCTCTACCAACAAAAAAAGAGACCAGGAAATAGAATATAAAATTCTTCCTCTCCATCATCGGGTTCATCTCTACCAACAAAAAAATGGAAATATAAAATTCTTCCTCTCCATCATCGGGTTCATCTCTACCAACAAAAAAGAGACCAGGAGATAGAATATAAAATTCTTCCTCTCCATCATTGGGTTCATCTCTACCAACAAAAAAGAGACCAGGAGATAGAATATAAAAATTCTTCCTCTTCATCATTGGGTTCATCTCTACCAACAAAAAAGAGATCATATTGCTCCAATAGGTACATGAGTCTAAACTGTTTTCCTACCATCAACAGGAAGTTTCTGGAGAATATCACTCAAAATATTCTTAAGAATAACCTGGCTACCTCCCAACGGGTATACGAGGTTAAACTATTTCCCGAGAACAAAAAAAATACATGAGTATAAACTGTGTTCCTATGAAGACTGATACAGTGATTAACAATGCGGTATCAATTTGATGACAAAAGCTGAATTCATAAGTACAAATTCCAGCTTCAATTCAAGATCTCGACAACGATCAAGCGATGAACGCCATGCCGAAAGGATCTTAGCTATTCTACAAAGCACTGAATAGACTGAGAGACAAAGAGATCAAGTGTTGAAGCCATCTACAGGTTCTTCTAAATGATCTACTCAACCAATCATTGAAAGGATCATAAGTAAGACCTATCTTATCCAAAGCATCCCAGAACTCCTCTATAAAAGATTGAGTCTGGAATACTTTGGAGGGGGTATCTGTAGGCGTCAAAAAATGCTGAGAGATATCCAAACACAGCTCAAAAGGAAGTCATCCAAAATGTCAAAAAGAACACAAGTATAGACTGTCTCGCACGCGAGACAGTCTTTACTGTCTCGCGGGCGAGACAGACTTGACTGTCTCGCGGGCGAGACAGACTTTTACTGTCTCGCCCACGCGAGACAGTCTTTACTGTCTCGCC
>NC_033802.1:68211884-68242919 GCF_001876935.1 Asparagus officinalis
GGGTCGAGACAGCAAACACTGTCTCGCCCAGCGAGACAGCAAACACTGTCTCGGCAGTCGAGACAGCAAATGCTGTCTCGCGAGCTTGTTTTCCGTCAACTGTTCCTAGGGGCTATAAATACCCCCCGAAGGCCATTTTTGACAGGGGCTGATCATTTGGAGCACTTCAGAGCAGACAGAGCAGAGTTCTTGAGCCTCCAGCAATCCCTTGAGATTCGAGCCTTGACTTGATTTCAAGAAGAACGACTATCTTACTTTGATAAGATATAGTTTCAAATTCTCACTTCGATAAACGAAGCAAGAATCGGTAAACCCCTTACGATTCAATCAGAATCTGTGATTTGGTGGTCCACGAGTCAAAGCGCTCCCGGCACAAGCAAAGATCCTACGCAAGCAGCGATCCAAACAACGATCCTGCGTTTGTTTCTCAAGAGTTGTAATTTCTCATTTTGTTGTGTAAAAGGAGTCTTATAAAAAGGCTATCTCTTTTTTTGAATTTATTGTAATCGACCGAAGATATAATGAATTCCATGACAAAGTCAACTTTTGACGCAAACACGACCCCGAGCTTATATTTGATAGAATAATAGCTTCATTATTAAATAATTTTCTTCTCTTGCAACGATCATCATCGGCCTTGTATTTAGCTTAGAATAATAGCTTCATTATTAAATAATTTTCTTCTCTTGCAACGATCATCATCGGCCTTGTATTTAGCGTTGATTTTCTCCATTTGTTCTTTTACCTCCTCTGCTAGGACTTCTTCTGTATCAAACTTGTTTAAGAATCTTCCGCATGACATGTGTATGTAATTGACAGCATGCGGATCTGTAGTTGACATGAAAAACTCTTCCAAATATTTTCTCTACTGCTTCCCATATTCTAGTGTCGGCGGTATCATCTCATCGTTGTTGATCATTGATTCCAAATAAGAATTTTCTCCCTCATACTCTATACATAATTCTTTCATCTTCTTTGCCTCGAGCTCTCCACCAAGCAATTCACACATACCATCAAATCCCTTGCTCTCTATTTTATCCTTCTCCTTCATCGGGACAAT
The DNA here is from genome assembly GCF_001876935.1 of Asparagus officinalis. Classification (NCBI taxonomy): domain Eukaryota; kingdom Viridiplantae; phylum Streptophyta; class Magnoliopsida; order Asparagales; family Asparagaceae; genus Asparagus; species Asparagus officinalis. The sequence continues at coordinate 68,212,945 of NC_033802.1, forward strand.
ATCAATATGTGTAACATCACTCACGATATCATGTAGAATATTCATCTTCATTAACATATCATCATCAACATCAGGAACCTTAGAATGAAGCTTGATGGTGGCAAAATTTTCCTTTCCGGGGTGAGCGTCTTACTGTTTGCCACTAGAGAAGCCTTCTCCTTAGCAATCTTTGTCTTAAATGCCTTCGGTTCTATGATTGACATAATTGATGAAGTCTTTATTGGTGCTTCCAATTGAAATGCAGTGCTATAGTACCCGCGGTCGACCGGTACGGTCGACCGCCAAACTCTCTGGACGTAGTTACTGTAGCATTGTTTGAGTCAAAAGTCGGTGCTGTTGAGGAATTCATTATAACTTTGTTTGATTACAACAAATTCAAAAGAATAATCTTTCTATAAGATTTTTTCTACACAACAAAGCGAAAATTACAACTTTTGAGAAACAAACACAAAAATCGTCTATCGATCTTTGTTTTCGTGGGACTTTGCCTGTGCCGGGAACGCTTTGGTTCGTGGACCGCCGAATCACAGATCGTGAAGAGGGGGTTTACTGATTCTGACTTCGTTTATCGAAGTGAGAATTTGAAACGATATCTTATCGAAGTAAGATAGTCGTTCTTCTTAAAATCAAGTCAAAGCTTAATTTCAAGGCGTTGTATGAAAACTCAAATATGCTCTCTCTGCTCTGGAATGCTCGAAAATATGCTCGATTTTTGTCAGAAATGACCCTAGGGGGGTATTTATAGCCTCTGGGGTAATAACTGCACAAAACTCAAACAAACGAAGAAGTTAGCTGGCGAGACAGTGTTTACTGTCTCGCTGGTCGAGACAGTGTTTACTGTCTCGCCCAGCGAGACAGTAAATTTGCTGTCTCGCCCAGCGAGACAGTAAAATACTGTCTCGGAAAACGAATATTCCTGGCAGTTTCTCGCTGTAACTGTCTTCCCACGTTTCAAACTCTGTTATTTTGTCAGTTATTCACGTGATTTTCGCCCACGATGTTTCCCACGTCCCTTAGTAGTTAATGGACACGTGTAGGGCAATTACAAAGGTGGTTTTGACCATTTCAAGGCTGTCTTGCTGGCGAGACAGTAAAGTTTGTCTCGCTGGCGAGACAGCAAACACTGTCTCGCTGGCGAGACAGCAAACACTGTCTCGCTGGCGTGACAGCAAACACTGTCTCGCTAGCGAGACAGTTCATATTTGTCGATTTTGGGTAGTTTTCCCTATGTTTGGATATCTATTAGCATATTTTGATGCCTACAGATACCCCCTCCAAAGTATTCCAGACGCATTCTTTTATAGAAGAGTCTAGGATACTTTGGATAAGATAGATTTTACTTACTATCCCTTCAATGCTTGACTGAGTAGATCGTGTGGAAGGATTTGTAAACGGATTCAATGCTTGATCTCTTCTGCTTTTAGTCTATTCAGTTCTTCGTAGAATAGCTAATATTTTCCCGGCGTCGCGTTTATCGCTTGACCGTTGTCGAGATCTTGAATTGAAGTTGGTACTTGCTCTTGTGGGTTCAGCTTTTACCACTGAATTGATATATCCATTGAGAGCTCATCAGGTTATCCTTAAGAATATTCTGATTAATATTCTCCAGAAACTTCCTGTTGAGGGTAGGAATACAGTTTAGACTCGTGTACCTATTAGAGTATCCATCTGTATTACACTTGGCTTTTGGCCAAGAGAGTTTTCTGTCTCGCTGGGCGAGACAGTGTTTTCTGTCTCGCTCGGCGAGACAGAGTTTTCTGTCTCGCTCGGCGAGACAGAGTTTTCTATCTCGCTCGGCGAGACAGAGTTTTCTGTCTCGCTCAGCGAGGCAGCTGCTATATAAGTCGGGACTTAGGGTTTTAGGGCTTTTTCACGTCGGATTTTGACGATTTTTTGGGTGATTCTTGGGCGATTTTCGAGCGATTTTCGACCAGTTCTTCACCTCTTCTTCTTATCTTTGTTTCTGATTTGGGTAGGGCTTCGTTTGGGGAGATTCCACTTGGATTTCAAAGGTCTGTCTGCTTCTTTTACCCTCGAGAAGAGCCGGTATCCTCCTTTGAGGGGATCGACGCTTAAAAGTGTTTGTTTTGCTTTGACAAAACACACTTCAGAATACACAGGGGCGATTTCACATCATCCCACGTGTACAGAAAGGTTTTGGTATGCCGTTATAATGTCCGTGCATAGTAACGCATATCTCCTTTATACATGTGGTAGATTTGAGAAGAGGCATGCACCTTCAAAATAACAGTTTCCGGGAGTCTGAGGGAGTACAGACTCAGGGAACATATCCTGAGCCGGCTGGCCGTCGATCTGAGGAGAGTCATACATGAAGTTGAACATAGGAGTGTCCATAGGCAGGCCTTCCCCATCGAAATCATCAATCGAAAAATCCGACACAAAAAGATATAAGTATGAAGGAGGAGAAAGGAAACTATGGCCAATAGAGGCAAGTTACCTCTTGAAGATGTACCTGGAATCATCGAACTGGGTCCTTACTCTTATTATGAGGGGATCCCGTTAGTTGAATCATCTCCCCAGTTCAAATCTGGTTATAGCGAAAGTGTTAGAGAATTAATCCAGCGAGGTAGTTATCGTGTTCTACGACGATTAATCACAGATGCGACCTTGATTTCGGAGCAAGACTCAAATCAATGTATAAGGAAGCCGGATTTCTTGTTTGGTGATTCGGTGAAAGATCCAGAGGTTGCTTTCTGCAAGTCTGCGCAATGGTTGCACCAGAGTGGTTCATCATTCTTATATCTGCCTTTTATCCCTCGAGATCACTCACTGTTAAAGTTCAGGAACTTATCGGTTGGACGTGAGATGTTCTGGAAGTTAACCGAAAACCACGAGCGTATTCATTGTGGTTTCATCGGGAAGGAAGCCACCCCAGGTTCCAGTGAAAGAGCTCATGTGCGGGGACTTCATCCGGGTGTCTTAGGATAAGACAATATACCTCAGAATAAGAAGATAGTGCAAGCCAACACCGTGAAGAACCGGTTAGCGGCAGCGGGAAAAAAATTACCCAGAGAGATGACTTGGGCTTTAGATGTTGAAATCTACCTGAATTCTTGTGATTTAAGCAACACTATTGCTCCAGCTTCTCAGAGCACCTCTGCCCAGAAGGCAAAGGCATTGATTTTTCTTCGTCATCATCTCAACAAAGACCTGAAAAATGAGTACCTTACTGAAAAAGATCCTGCTGTTCTATGGCAATCCCTGAAGGATCGCTTTGACCAACAGACGGCTATTATGCTTCCGCAAGCACAGTATGATTGGTTAAACTTGCGATTTCAGGATTTTAAATCCGTAACTGAATACAATTCAACCCTCCACCGCATTGTCTCACAGCTGAAGCTCTGTAAGCAGAACATTACAGAGGCTGAATTGATTAAAAAGACCCTCTCTACATTCCATGCAAGTAATCTTGTACTCCAGCAGCAGTACAGGACCAAAAACTATTCAAAACACTCTGAATTGATCTCTGCGTTACTAGTTGCAGAGAAACACAACCAACTTCTGATGCGCAACCATAATTCTAGACCAGTTGGTTCGCAAGCTGTGCCTGAAGCACATGCCACAAATCAGAGTAATACTCATGAGCGTGGACATGGTAGAGGTCGTGGACGTGGTCGCGGGTCTTATCGTGGTGGTAGAGGTCGTGGTCGTCGCCAATCTTATACCTCGCGCTCAGAAGATGGATTTTCGCACGGCACTAAGTTCCGCCCTTATCTGTGGCAAGTTGGTGTTCCGATTAGCCCTACTGCTCTGCTAGCGGGTTTTCTGGCTTTATGGCTAAAGAGGTGCGTAGTTCCCCACCAGTCTTCAGATGCGATGCCAATGGAAGTGTTGTATCCTGCCGTCCAGCTAGCTACAGGTCGCAAATTATCTTTGCTTCTCGCTATGGTGGCCGCTATTCACAGTGGATTACGGCAGTTAATTTCCGTGTTTACTCAGGAGAAAAAGAAACCCTCGCCGGTCTGTCAGTTCCGAAACTAGAGCTGCCCTATACTTATCTAATGACCTGGCCAGTACTTCACCGGCCAGATTTAATGGAAGCTCCTGAGACAGTAAATCCCAGCATCCCTCTGTTACAGAATCTCGAATGTTGCAAATGAATCAAGCATCGAGGGCAGGACATAACAAGGCAGTTTAAAATCCACAAGTGTTGGGAATTCTTCCCCTGCTTCCCTCAGTTCTCCGGTACCTACAATACTACTTTAGTAGATGCTGAAGACCCAAGGCAGATTCGCACCATCTTGGATGTCGGGTGCTTCAGATGGTTGATGAACATTCGACCTGGATATATGTTGTTCAGGGTAAGAGATACTTGTCACATTGAACCTTATCTCCCATGTCGATTCGCCCGTCAGTTCGGAATTTTTCGAGACTTATTTTGCATGTTTTTTGTAAGACAATTTCAAGTTTGTATGGGTTTTGTTTAAATAATTATTCCCCTTTATCTAATACGTGGTTGTGGAGAAGTTTCCATCCTTCTCCTCAGGGTTGTACTATACATATATCCGACCTAAAATACACCATGTTGAGATGAATTTAAGATTTAGGGACCCAAATTCTTTTAAACTCTGGCATGAGCGATTGGGTCATCTTGGGCACGGTTGCACAAATGTTGAATTTGATCTCCCCTTAGAGGCGCCGCCTCTGCGGATGACTTTCCTTTTTTGTAAGTGGTTGATTGCCGCTAATATCGCCACTCGACGTAGGAGAATATCTGACTCAGAGGGAGAGGCAACTCCTCGACAAGCGGTGTAGGCTGTCTAAAAATCACAATAGATAGTTGATCCCCATCAAACACCGATGATGGAAGTTACAATCTGACGACTTCCAGAAGGCTACAATTTGAAGACTTTCACGTAGATCGCTGAAGGTTACAATCTGACGACCTTCACGACAACCGATGAGAGCTCTAGTTTAACAGCCTTCACCATCAACATCGAGAGTTACAATCTGACGACTCTCACAGATCAGAGAGCTAAAGCAAAGATTACAAAATGACGATCTTTGCAACGCTTCGACAGAAAGAGACTACAAATCGACGGTCTCTTCAAATCAAGCTGCGGAAGTCCTCCCCGCGAACTAGCATCAAGACGCACCATGTTCATAGCCACGAACGCAGCTCAAGCGTAGCATCTGATAAGCTACCAACGCAGCTTCTATCCGCTACCAAACGCAGCTCTTAATTCCTGCACAACGCAGCTCAACATCGCTGCACAACGCAGCTCAAATCGCTGCCAAACGCAACTCAAATCGCCGCCAGACGCAGCTTCCAAATCGCTGCAAACGCAGCTCAGACGTAGATTCCAACGCTGCAAACGCAATCGCTGCCCAACGCAGCTCCAAGCGCTGCCCAACGCAGCTCAACATCGCTGCCCAACGCAGCTCCAAGTGCTGCCCAACGCAGCTCTATACCGCTGTCAAACGCAGCTTTCATCCGCTGCAAACGCAGTTTCCAATCACTGTGTTCAAGCTTCCAGACACTGCGTTTGGACACAGAATTCATGCCAGAATGCAGGATCTGCGTTTGACTCGTTCAAACACGAGTTGAACGGTTTCAAAACCGTTTCCCATGATCTGAGGGGATCACAACTCCACTCAGGAGTGATTTAAGGGGCGGTTACATCCCATTAGCCACACTTAGGAGCGAATTAAGGAGGTGGTTACACCCCTTAATCCCCTATAAATAACAACAAACTCAACAGAGTTAAAGATCGGATTTTTGATAATCAGATCAGTGTCGGATCTTTCGAGGCGGTCTGTTGGAACTTCTTGGCAGCAAAAAGAGGATCCTTCATCCTTCGGTTGGAGCTTTGGAGATCGACAATAAGATCTTCTTCATCCTTGGCTTATAACCGACTTTCGGTTAAATCAACTCTTTCATAGAGTTTTAAACTCGTTCAGAGTTCTCTACAACGTCAAATCGTGAGGAGAAGACCACGTTCCAGTGAATCAAGATATTCGGATCGTCAACGGAGAGCAAACTCGACGCGAGCATTCGAGGGAGGCACTCCATCGCCACCGTGAAGAACCCAGAATTAAACAAAGGAGAGAATCCAGATCATTCTCTTCTCTTTTGTAATCGGAAATCCAATTGTAACTGAGATTAAAGGAATATAAATCAATTTTCCTTCATTTCTTTTACTGCAAATTTTCCAACAAACAAGCGGCAGAGTCGACTCTTGAGGCTGGGGTGTCAACTCGAGGAAAAGAAGCTGCTGAATCCTCGAGAAAAGGAAAGGAACCGGCCCATCCAACGGATAGTGAAGAGGAGTTTGATAGTGAAGCGACCGAAACTTCAGAAGGGGAATGTGAAACCAGTTCAAATTCTGAAGAGGCATCTGGTCTCCCTGACTCTTTCTTTGATAAGGGACTTGTGCGCCCATCTGCAGCGCCTACTCAATCACAAGCTGCTCCGAAAAAACGGAAAGAGCTTAGTTGCGACGAAGAGGATGAAGAGGATATGGTGCCTCTTGCTCGTAGGCAAATATCTCGAACTTCTACTCAAGCTCAAACTCAAGTTTCTCCCCGAGCTGAGTTACGCACCAAACATCGTCACGAAGGTTCTGATGCACGTCCTCTGAAGAAACAAAAGAAAGCTGCCTCTAAACCACGCGTTCATCTTCCTGCTCTAGAAGAGACATCTGGTCGTAGTGCTTCTTCTGATGAACAAGGTAACTATTTGTTGCTTATCGCTTTTATACTTCTTAACACTCAAACTTATTTCTTGCTCAACTTTTGTAGGGAGTCGAAAAGAAGGAGAGTTGCCAGCTGATGCTGTTTCTCCCGGAAGTATGGAGATTGAGGAGACCAGCTTCGTCCAGCAAATGCAAGATGCTCTGAAAGAAGGACCAGCTGATGTTTCACCAACTCCTGACATCAATCCATCGGCTGCGGATAAAGGTACTGATCTTTCTCCCCTTGGAAGAGAAATCCGAGAAATGAATGAGTCAGACCGTGTGCCTCCTTTAATGACTTGTGCGCTTGGTCTCCTTTTAGTTAAACTAAAAGAAGCAGGTACAAGTGGTGAAGCTCTCGAATCCGTCCCGACCAACGAAGGTAATTAATCTTTGTCTTGAGCAAATTCATTTGGATTTACGTGTCATTTACGATTCAACACGTTTTGTAGATGTCACGATGCACGAATCTGTTGGAGGAGAGGCCACGCATGCAACAGAGGTCGAGGAATTCAATGAGCATCACCTCGATTTTGATCTCTCTGAAGGCGACCATGAATATATCTCCGACTTATTATCGGGGAAAACTCCTGGTGCAGCCACAGAATCCATCGTTGGAGTCGGTTCAACAGAAGCAGGTCCTTCTGAAAGTAAGACCTCTATTCGGTAAACTTCATATATGCATACATATATATTTTAACTTGATTAATCATATAAGTGTTTGAATTATAGGACCAGTTGCTGGAACTGATACTACTATAATCATTGGAACGTCTGATCGACCGGAGGGTAGTAAACTCGTGCCATGGGCAGGAACTCATCAGTTCTTGAACCTCAACCTTTTACTCCTATAGACCCCATGATGATAGAAGTTACCGTCACTCCCCAAATTAGCCCAGTTGCAACAAAAGCAAGACCAACTGAAGAAGTTGGTACATCAGCCGATGTGGTGTCCAGAGCTGGTAAGTTTTACCAATAACTTGTTTCAAATTTCGGATTATCATTCCATTATACTTATTATGATTCTTTTGTTTGTAGAATATTCTCCCAAGGAGCCTCTCAATTTGGATCCGTCATCTTCTGAAGCTTTAGTTGAAAAGGCATCTAATGTAGCGGGTGTATCAACAACTGCCATTCTTGAACCAACTTTGGTTGTTCAGGAATCCGGACTGCCATCCTTGGGCGGACCAAGTCATACTGAAGGCTCTTCTGTCGAACTTGGTACGCTTCAGCTCATTGTCTTATACGAATATATATGTTCTGTACTGACTAATTTGCCCTTATCACAGCTCCTTCTTTATCATTATCAGACCATATCCAAGCGTTATTGGTCGATGACGATCTGGACAAGGCTGTCATCTGTTCCAATCTTCAAGGCTTCATTACTTTTTTGAACTCTATGGTCGATCGTATTCTCTTCAAAGGATCGTACTTTGAGAGTTATAACAAATCTCTTGAGCGTTTTATGTCAGGGTTCAGAGAGGAAGGGTATAATGAGTTAGCCGATTCAGTCAACGCTTATTTAGTTGATTTGAAGCGACATGTTGAACTTCTGCAAGCTCTTCGCACCAAAGGCATACCCTTCTATATCGCTTCTCATATGGAATCCAAGTTGCAAGCGTGGCGTGATTCCCAAAAATTAGCTAACCTCGAACTTCAAAAGCTTAGAGCCCACAGCGATCAGATTAGGGTGAATGTTGGCAAAAGGACACAAGCCAAGGTTAATCTACGTCGGGATTTAGAATCGAGTCGAGCGGAAATAGCTCGTTTAGAGGAGGAACTTGCAATGGCCAAGGATGCTCATGAGGTCTTGGAATCCGAGTTGACACAGGAAATTCAGGTTGAAGAAAACCTGTTACAGCAGCTGAAAGAGCTGTCAAAACTTGAAAATCAAATTAGTCAATATAAACTCTTGTAATCGGAGAACATTATATTTTTGTTTGTAGCTTTGTTTGAAAATTCTTGGTCAATATAGTGAACCTTTTTGCTCATTATATTGAATCCTTTTGCTCATTGAGGTTTTATTATGATTACTCATTCTTGTTTTAGAATAAATAACCATAATACTTATAGGATTTTTGGCAAATCCTCAGCCATCAACGGATTTGATACGCCTTTACCGACTACCGTTTGAATCAGGCTAATATGTGAATTATCTAAGTCCGTTTCACATATAACGTTGCGCTAAAAGAATTAAACTCTTTTAGACTTTGAACTATCATATTGAATATGTAGGCTACATGTGTTAGATGTAGGCTTATCTCTAATAAGGGATAGAGATAACATCCCCCATGTATGAGCGACATGTGTTCTAGAATGAGAGAATAGGTCGCGTTTCCTATATAGGACAACGAACCCGAAATCGGAAAGGAAGAATTTTATATTCTATCTCCTGGTCTCTTGTTTGTTGGTAGAGATAAACCCAAAATTGGAGAGGAAGAATTTTATATTCTATCTCCTGGTCTCTTGTTTGTTGGTAGAGATAAACCCAGAATTGGAGAGGAAGAATTTTATATTCTATCTCCTGGTACAAAGGAAATTTGAAGTGGGATTTCTATTCAGAGAATCTGAATAAGGTTTGATCAATTGAGATTGGAAGCAATCCTAACTTTTATAGGTTTGATTGCGCAAATCGAAGGTGGACCTCTTGTTCATGGAAGGAATCAAGAGGGGATTTTGGCTTTGGTCCTTGGGTTGGTTTGAATAACCCTAACTGTCATAAGGTTTGATTACTCAATTCAAAAGTGGACCTTTCGTTCGTAAAATGAATCGAAAGGAGATTTTGGTTGTGGTCCTAACTGTAGTAAGGTTTGACCAAGTGGGAATTTTGAGACGATCCTAACTGTAGGAAGGTTTGATCGCTCAATTTGTGGACCTCTCGTTCATGGAACGAATCGAGAGGGGATTTTGGCTTTGGTCCTAACCGTTCAAAGGTTTGACCAAATGGATTGTGGGAATTTAAATAACTTTGATTCATGACGGATTTTGGTGTACCCTTTGTCGATCGATTTGATCGGTGAGGGTTTTGCTGAGGAAAGATTAACTGTCATTAAATCTCATCTCAACAAAAGTAATATGAGGATCTTAATTTTTTTTATAACAATTGAGAAACTGATATCGGGTTATCTTGAAATATCCTATACAGGATTCTCTAGGAACTTCCCGTTTTACATAGGTTATCCTGAACGTATTACGGATAATACTTTTTCAGGAACTTCCCATTTATTGGCATCATTAATTTGTTGCCATCCTGAGTAATCAGACGATAAGCACCGTTTGAATAAACTGTCTCTATCACGAACGGTCCTTCCCATTTAGGTTCAAATTTGCCTTTCTTTTTGGAGTTGAGGATCATAGGCCTTCATACAGCGAGAACTAGATCTCCTTCTTTAAAGCTTCGTCGTCGGACCTTTTTATCGAAAGCCCGAGAAATTCTAGCTTGATAAAACTCGATTTGTTGTTGAGCTTCCAAGCGTTTCTCATCCAACATCTCTAACTCCTCGAGACATTTCTGATGATGTTCTTCTGTCGTCATTCCCGTTACGAGAGTGATACGGAGAGAAGGAATTTGTATTTCTAATAGAAGGACGGCTTCACACCCATACGTTAAAGCATACGGGGTGGCTCCGGTAGGCGTGCGGACAGTCGTACGATAAGCCCAGAGAGCTTCGCCGAGTTTGTCGTCCCAATCTCGTTTATTGGTTTTCACTAATTTTGCGAGAATTTTGATGATAGTCTTGTTAAAAGCTTCGGCCAATCCGTTAGCTGTAGGATTATAACCAGTCGATGAAACGTCTTTAATCCCGAATTTACTGCAGAACTTGATAAATGCGTTGCTGACGAATTGGGGTCCATTATCGTGCACTATTCGCCTCGGAACACCGTATCGATATATGATATGGTGTTTGATAAATTTGATTACATCACTCGTCTTCACCTCTCGGAGTGGAATTGCTTCTGCCTATTTCGAGAAGTAATCGGTGATTGCTAGAATAAAACGGTCTCCTTTAACCGAAGGCGGAAAAATAGGACCTACAATGTCCATTCCCCATGTCTCGAACGGCCACGATGTCGCCGAAGGATGCAGATACTCAGGGGGTATGTGCATATAATTTGCATGCAATTGACACGCTTCACATTGTCGTGCGTAGTCGACTGCGTCTTTTACCATAGTTAGCCAGTAATACCCGATTCTCCTAAGTCGATCGCAGAGCTTGGGACCGGGTTGATGTGCACCGCATATCCCATCATGCGCCTCTTTGAGTGCTTGTTCCGCTTCTTTGCTGGATAGACAACGAAGTAAAAGACCATCATACAATCGTCGATACAACATTTGCGCTGTGGCGTTGTAATAAAATCTCGGCGCCCTTTGCCGAATCGATTCTCTTTCTCTTACATCTTCAGGTAATATACCATGTAAGACGTAGTCGATAATGGGAAAGCGCCAATCTCGAACTTCGGGTTCAACTCCAGTTGAGTATACTTCTTTAGCGTTCGAATCGTAGATTGGAACGATGAGCTGGTGTGTCCTCACTGTAATCAATTGCTCTGTTTCGGGAGGTTGAGCCAAGGATACTGACAATGCTGCCAATGCATCTGTGTATGCGTTTTGGAGACGCGGAACGTACTCGAAGAAAAATTCTTCAAACGAGCTTGCTATCTCAATGGCCACCTGGTGGTATGGAATCAGGTCTCGATTTCTGACTTTATACTCTCCTCGTATTTGATTAACTACTAGTTGAGAATCTCCAAAAGCCTCAAGGTATTCGACCCCCAGCTCTTTGGCGAAATTAAGTCCGATTATTAATGCGTTGTATTCGACCACGTTATTAGAACATGGTTCGGTCAGTGAATATGCTCTAGGCAAGACATGTTTTTCCGGGGAAACTAAAACGACCCCCACTCCTGAGGAGATTTTAGAACATCCGGGTGCACTTGCTACGTTGGTTGATCGGGAAGCCCCATCGAAGTACAATTGCCACACTTGTTGATGTGAGGTGGTATTAACTTCGTGAGTTTCATCTGGCAGATCGTCGTACAATTCGACTACATCCTTCGTAGGGTTTTCCGCCAGAAGATCGCAAATAGCTCGTCCTTTAACAGATTTCTGTTGCTTGAAGTACAAGTCATATTGCGATAGGAGTAAGGCCCATCTAGCCAACCGCCAATTCATGGAAGCCGGTTGGGTCATGAACACTCGGACGGGATTTATGTTGGAAATGACATAAATCGTCTGTCCGACTAAATAATGTCGCATTTTCTGAATCGCGAATACCAAAGCGAGGCATTCCTTCTCAATTATCGGATAACGAGACTCAGCTCCTACCAATGTACGACTCAGATAATACACAGCTTGCTCGTGACCGTTATCGTCGTCTTGTGCAAGTAATGCACTTAACGAATGGCTCGTCGCTTTGACATAAATCAAAAACGGTCTGCCCGATTTCGGTGCAACGAGAATAGGTGGATTCGCCAGATATTTCTTAATATCTTCGAATGCCTTTTGGCATGCTTCATCCCAAACGAACGACACACCTTTCTTCGTGAGTTTAGAGAACGGTTGACATTTTCCAGACAGATTTGATATAAACCGACGGATGTATGCCAATCGACCTTGCAACCCTCTGAGTTCTTTAAGATTTCTCGGGGGTTGTAGCTCGTGTATTGCCTTCACCTTATCAGGATTAATATGAATACCTTTTGTGGTGACGACGAATCCAAGAAATTTACCGCTCGACATTCCAAGGAAGGATTTAGTCGGGTTCATTTTCAGCTGATGAGTTCTCATAAGCTCGAACATTGTCTTCAGATCGTTAATGTGGTTGTTTTTATCACGACTCTTAATGACCAGGTCATCAACGTAGCATTCGACAGTCTTCCGGAGGTGCTCTTGAAAGATCTTCGTCATTGCTCGCTGGTATGTAGCACTGGCATTCTTCAAGCCGAATGGCATAACCGTATAACAGAAGACACCCAGGGGTGTTCTGAATGCTGTATGCTTTTCATCATCCGGGTGCATCTTGATTTGATTATACCCAGAAAATCCATCCATGAATGACATTCTTTCAAACCCGCATGTGTTGTCGATGATGACGTCCGTAATCGGTAGAGGAAAGTCGTCTTTGGGGCATGCCGTATTCAGATCTCTGAAGTCAATACAGATCCTGATTTTTCCATTCTTTTTAAGGACTGGAACAATATTGGCTAACCATTCAGGGTGTTGTTCCTCTCTAACGAAACCCGAATCAATTAGCTTCTTAACTTCGGCTTCTATTGCCTCCATAATTTGTGGACGAAACCGTCTTTGTTGTTGCTTGATAGGTTTAGCATCCGATTTTATATTAAGGCTATGCATTGCTACATCTGGGTCGAGTCCCGGCATATCTTCGTAACTCTAAGCGAATACGTCGATATATTCTTGAATGAGGGCGATTAGTTCCTCTTTCTCATCCGGTGGAAGATCACCACTAATAAATATAGGTTTCGGATTACTTTCGTCACCCATATTAACTTGATCTACTTTATCCTCGGTAGGAGGTTCTCTTTGCTCAAATCGATCACCGTATTGGATATTCATGTAATGTATCCAAGGATCTTCCCAAGTGGGTAACTGATCGTCTTCTTCTGTTGTAGAAGGGTCAACCGTTGCCATGTTTGACATGAGCGTTTTGAACTTTTCTCCAATGTTTACATCAGAATCCCAATTTGAAGTATCGGATGAATGTCCACTCCTGTCTATTAATTGGTTAATGATCTGTTGGCCATAATCGTCATCGGATGATGAAGCATAACCCAGACCCCTATTACGACTGTAATAATTATCTGGTTTTCCTTTTGGTACATAGGCAGGACGGGGTGGAACCCTAATACCTTGACCAAAATAAAGACCTTCACCGAGTGAGAGGTCATAACCTCGGTTCGTCATATAATCATTCGCTTGCGAACTGTACCGAGAGAAATGTCGCCCGGTTTTTTCTTCATCCGAATCGGTGTCCAAGAAAAGATCAGGAGTTGGGGATGGATTCCCTTTTTCAAAGATTATTTCTTTTTCACCCCCTGTCTTTGCGGGTAGAATCACAGTTGTTCCAACTGGATTTTGAAGATATTTTATCGTCGTGCAAGACGAGCGAAGTGGCATGTGTATACTAGGATTGTCATACAATTCCTGCATTACATTATCAAGACAAGACGAATACTCTAAATCATTCTTTATTATTTCATCGGCAAGTTGCCAGTTATAACTTTCATCCGACGATTCATCACCGTCAAGATCGATTACAAGAGGTTCAATGTCATTTAATACAAGACTTTCACTATAATCGAGCCCGGCTTCGGTATCAGCTTCTTCTCCGCTGTCCGTGCCATGGGCCGATGGTTTAGTATCGGACTCAGCACCATAAAGAAGGGAGTCAGTAAAATAATTTTCTAACCCCTTGAATGGTTGCTTATCCGCGACCACCGTCTTGACCTCCTCATTAGTGTCGACACACTTCAAACACTGATGGAGGGTGGAGATAACTATAAGATTACCGTGGGTCCATGGACGACCCAACAGTAAATTATAAGAAGTCTCTGCATCGATCACATAGCAGGTGACTTCAGACTTTAAATCTCCGAGTTGACACTTCACCCGGATTTTTCCTAACGGTCTTGACCCGCTAGTATTGAACCCGTAGATAACTGTCCCTGTGGAGGCTAATTTGCTGGCGGGGATTCCGAGGTGGTACATCAACCGCAGTGGCATGATGCTAACAGCGGAACCCGGATCGACTTGGATCCGGTTGACAACGCTAGAGCCAATATATCCGGTGAAATATAGAGGCCTATCATGCTTCGAATTCCTAACTTGCATATCTTCTTTTGTGAAAGCGATGCAAGGGAATTTTGTGGCTGCCAGATTGCAATGCTGCACTGACGATTCTGGCTCTTCAGGAGCTGGCTTGACCTGAGTGAGGAATACCTCAGAATCAGCTAAAGCTTCTTGTAAAGCTTCTCTGGTTTCTTTTGAGAGACGCAACAACTCGTATAGCGTGATCCTTGCTGGGATATTGGCTAGCTGAGCCATAACGTTGAAACGATATGGTGCGTTCGAGCTTTCCGGTTTATCTCGTCCAATCGGTCGGCTGAAACGAGACTGCTTCGGAATTTGAACCTCTTTATGTTGGGGTTCTTTCTCTTTTTGCTTAGCCGGTTGTTGCGGCTTTTCAGCAGCTACTGGAGGAGTTGTAACTATCCCCAGCTCCTTTAAAGTTGTAGCATTTGGGTTAGAAGTCTCAGGATATTTATAATGATACTCATTCCCACTTCTTGTAGCGAAAACTTCTTGTTCTCCATCAGAAAGTGATAAAGTTGCTATCTCTTCATCGTTCTTCTCGGGAATCGCCGAGGCTCCATAACAGGATTTCTCTTTTCCCTTGCCCTTTGATTTCTTCTTTGATGTGGATGTTGTCCACTGTTCATCTTCGAGCAAATCCGGATGAACCCAAAGGATTTCGCCGTTGGGGGTTGTGTGAGATACAAGCCCCTTTTGGCGCTGTCCATGAGGGTCATCGTTGATGGTTTGCACTTTGACCTTTGATACTGGCTCGGCTTGAAACCAGGACAAAGGAACCGATCCGAAGCTGATAGACACCGCATTCGCACCTACTTTCTTCTCCTTCGGCTTCGGTGTTACGATGCCAACATCGATTAAAGTTTGTATTTTGTCTTTTAAGACATAATACGTCTTAGTCGGATGGTGGACCCTTCTGTGATATGCACGGTATTTCGGGTCATTAATCTTCGTTGCTTCTTCTTGGTTTGTGACCGGTGGAAGCTTGATCTTGTTATTCTCTAACAGGTATCTGAAGATGACCGGAACTTCATCATCTTTGAAAGAGTATTCCTTCGAAAATCTGGGCTCTGAATTCTTGGGTTGCCTCGGATGTTGTTGATTCTGATTTGGTGCCAACTGGAAGGATGACTGCTGCTGTTGTTGTTGCGGCGGCTGTTGTGATGTTTGATGTGCATCCACAGCTACCGTGGACCCTCTTCCTCTGCCCTGAGGATTAAAGTTCTGCTTTTGATTATTAGCTGGTGGCAGACCTCTCTCAAAATTCTTTCTCTTGAGAAAGCGTTCAGCATGTTCACCCCTCACTTTCAACTCCTTCCAAGTTTTAGAAGGCACAACCCCCATCACCACTAACACATCCAATGACAAGTTGTTGTGACATGTCTGTAGGATGAACTCTTCTGTGAGTGGATCTCTGCAGTTCACCGCTTTGTCCCGGAATCGTTTGACAAAGACGTCAACCGATTCCCCATCCTTCTGCTTTTCATCCAACAACGTGCCAATTGAGACCTCTGTGTCGTCGTCGAAGAAATTGGTGAGGAATAGTTCTTCCATATCCTCCCAGCTAGTGATACTCCTGGGCTTAAGGCGTCGGTACCAATCGAAGGCAGGCCCGCGAAGGGTTCCTACGAATGACCGGACCATCAAGGCTTCGTTCCCGGATATTGCGCCGAGATGTGACTTGAAATAGATCAAGTGCTGAGTTGGTGAACCCCTGCCATCAAAAGGAGTAAAGTTAATCAAATTAAATTTCTGGGGATAAGGAATCAGGTCCCACTCCCTCGGGTACGGGTATGGAATGCCCGTTTTCTTCACTTCTTGAGCTGTCATCAGAGCGTTGACTTTGCTCTCAAGATCGTGCATCTTCTTGTCCTCTTCCTCGCTTTTCTTCAAGTAGATCTGCAGAGGTTGAGTGGATGACTTGATCGGACCACTTCCGGAGTTGTCTTTATCTGGAGGAGGATCTTCAAAGATAGTCTCATCCTCTTCATTACGCCGACTGGATTCTGCTCTTTGGCTTGATTCCGGTTGGTGTTGCTGAACCTGCAAATCTCGCATCTGCTGCATGGTCAATTCCATTTCGGTTTTGAATTCATCCCTAATTTCCTCGCGTTGTTTAGCCAACGCTTCCTGCAGTATGTGAGCCAATTGATCCGGCGTGATTGCAAATGATTCTCTGACTTGTCCAACACTAGATGCAGTGTCGTCAGAAGCGACAGCAGAACAAGTGTCTGATAATTCTTCATTTGAAGAGAGCCCCTCGTGCATTCTCTTGTAATCTCGATGTAGGTTGGCTCTTCTTTGTAACCGTAACATTCTCTGAGAAAGACCCCGCTCAACTCTCCCTCCCGGAGAGAAATCAGGGTCGGGATTAACTGACCGTTGTTTTCCTTTGTTGGTCATGTTGATAGTGACCTCAGAGAACTCTTCTTGTCGGATTACAGGTTTTTTCTTGTTGAAACGTCTCATTTTGGGTCTTGACGCTTCATTGGACAATCTTTGGAATACGGAGACTCTTGAATTATTTTTAGAGCATCCGCATTCTGTCAGCACCGCTTTAATGAGTCTCTCGCAAGCGCAATGAGACTCGTTTTCTCCGACAACCCTCTTTCTTGAGTTATCTTTCTGATAGTACAGCTCATCATTATTGTGATTTGAGCAACCTATCTTTTGCCTTTGAACTTTGTTAACATGCACAGGACGACTGGTCGTCGCCTCTGAGCGATCCAAAGTTGAATTTTTAAATCCACCCCCTTGCGGGTGTGGAGTTTTCAGAGGTCCTAAACGAGAGTGAACTGGTATTCTCTCATTCTGGACTTGTGCAGTTCTGACAGGTGGGTGTTTACGACCCCCTGTATATGAAACCACCACGGGTTTATTTACTGGACTTGGTTGTTCTTTGGCCGGGGCTTTGCCTCGATCATCAACCGAAGGACCGAGGCGATCTGCCATTGTTATTTTAAACTTGGACAAATAAGGGCTAACCCATGGTTTCACCGTTGATGTAGTAGACGTGCCTGGAACAGATGCTTGCGGCGTCTTCGGCATCCAAACTCTACGGTTCTTCAGTGGCTTTTCAGACACCGTCTCCTTCTTGGTTCCTTGGGCTTGTTGACGAAGAGCACGAGCACGAGCGGCCTTCGCTTTACGCCTTTGTATCCGTTCCTTAAGGGTTGAACGAGCCCTTTTGACGAGAGTCCACTCTTCCGTCGTAAGTTGTGCAGAAATATGATTATCTTGCCATTGAGGCAACTGAGTCATTTTCTGTCTCCTCAACTCTAGGTCCGCATAGTAATGGACCCCGTCGGTTTGTTGCATGGCCTTAACCAAATGTCGAGCACGGCGCTGGCGCTGTCTCTGACGAGCTCTTTTCGTCAGCACCGGTGAGCTATTGATCAATGACTCCGTAACTGGTGTGGAGTCTTTTGGAGCAGAAACGTTGCAGGCAGATTCCTTAGCAAGTTGGAATTGCAGACTTGAAAGTTTTCTTAGAAGACGAAATCTTCCTATATTTGCGAGACGAGGAAGATTTCGCGGATGAGGACGACAAGTACTCCTCAAACTTCGCCTGATCGAACTCGTATTCGATCTCTTCATTGATGATGATCTTGATTGGTTGCGACACCGCGATCTTAGCAGCGAGACCGCTGGCTCCCACTGTGGTCGCCAGCTTGTTTGAGTCAAAAGTCGGTGCTGTTGAGGAATTCATTATAACTTTGTTTGATTACAACAAATTTGAAAGAATAATCTTTCTATAAGATTTTTTCTACACAACAAAGCGAAAATTACAACTTTTGAGAAACAAACACAAAAATCGTCTATCGATCTTTGTTTTCGTGGGACTTTGCCTGTGCCGGGAACGCTTTGGCTCATGGACCGCTGAATCACAGATCGTGAAGAGGGGGTTTACTGATTCTGACTTCGTTTATCGAAGTGAGAATTTGAAACGATATCTTATCGAAGTAAGATAGTCGTTCTTCTTAAAATCAAGTCAAAGCTTAATTTCAAGGCGTTGTATGAAAACTCAAATCTGCTCTCTCTGCTCTGGAATGCTCGAAAATATGCTCGATTTTCGTCAGAAATGACCCTAGGGGGGTATTTATAGCCTCTGGGGTAATAACTGCACAAAACTCAAACAAACGAAGAAGTTAGGTGGCGAGACAGTGTTTACTGTCTCGCTGGTCGAGACAGTGTTTACTGTCTCGCCCAGCGAGACAGTAAATTTGCTGTCTCGCCCAGCGAGACTCGCTGGCCGAGACAGTGTTTACTGTCTCGCCCAGCGAGACAATAAATTTGCTGTCTCGCCCAGCGAGACAGTAAAATACTGTCTCGGAAAACGAATATTCCTGGCAGTTTCTCGCTGTAACTGTCTTCCCACGTTTCAAACTTCGTTATTTTGTCAGTTATTCACGTGATTTTCGCCCATGATGTTTCCCACGTCCCTTAGTAGTTAATGGACACATGTAGGGCAGTTACAAAGGTGGTTTTGACCATTTCAAGACTGTCTCGCTGGCGAGACAGTAAAGTCTGTCTCGCTGGCGAGACAGCAAACACTGTCTCGCTGGCGAGACAGCAAACACTGTCTCGCTGGCGAGACAGCAAACACTGTCTCGCTGGCGAGACAGTTCATATTTGTCAATTTTGGGTAGTTTTCCCTATGTTTGGATATCTATTAGCATTTTTTGATGCCTACAATAACTAGTTTGATAACTCTCTAAAAACATCCATGATAAAGGTCGTATGTCGTTCTGCTCAAGCTCTCGCTCCACCTTCTTTGCTAGACGGACCGTAGCAGCTAAGGTAATAGAACCCTTTAAAGGCACCTCACATTGCTTGTAGTTAGAAGATAAGAAACGGTCTCTCAATAATTTCTTCCTCTCTGCCCACATTCGAACCAGATCCTTCCCTTGATGGTATCGATTTATCAGTACTTCATTTTACCATGCAGATGCTTTTTTTTAAGCTTGTAGACCACTAATTTAACTTTCCAACCTTCTGGGATTATCTTATACTCAAAATACTTATCCACTTTATCAATCCAATCAAGGAAATCATCAGCATGAAGCTTTCCATTGAAGGATGATATTTTTAATCTTCTAGTGTCATAATTGTTCTGTCTTTGGTGGTCTCTGCGATCATAACCGCGGCGTGAGGCTTCATAGTCATCATTATTGAATTCATCATGTGGAGTCAGATCATGTCGTTGGCGACCATCAACGCGATTTCAAACTCCTCCTGTGTTCAGACGCTCCACTGTCGACGCAAATCGTTCTATAACAGTCTTCATCTGATTAATATCGATCTTCAGCACGTCGAAATTAGTTCGAGAAAAAGGAGCTTCATCAGCTGCCATCGGATCGGAGGAACAAAGCTCTAATACCAATTGACGCAGCGCGGAAGTAGTAGCCTCGGAATCCGCCAAGAAAATCTTCGAATCCACGAAGTCAATATTGAAGAAAACAAAATTTTAATTAATTAAAAGTTATTATCCTTTGGGGTTACATGACTCTTCTTAAATAGAAAAATAAATAAGACTCCTACTAAGAGTAGAATTACAAAGAAATAGAAAGTATTAAATTCTATCCTAAAAATACTCCTTATAATAGAGGAAACAAATCATGAATCAAAATTGAATTTGTTTCCTATTCTAATTTGACTCTAATATTAAATTTATTTCCTAGTCTAAATAAACTCTAACTTTATTACTAAAAATAAACTAAAAGCTAATTATTTTTGGATTTTAGCCAAAACCGGGTATTACTGATGAGATTTTAAAAATCTGACAATCTAATTGGATCCGTCTAATCGATATAGGCGATTTATATATATAATATGTCAGAATCTGCCTTCTGGGTTGGAAGATATAATTGTTTCTTTGCGGGAGTCAATAATACGTATAAATTTGTATTTAGCTCGTAATTGTCCAAATCATCCATGAAATTATCTGTTAAGAATCCTACATCAATAATAAGATCGACGGCACCCAAACACATAGTCATTCAAATTGTATCCAAGATACGACGACAAGAGTACTGTATGTATTTATATCCGTATCAACAGGCGTGGATGCATGCTGCTGGCATGAAAATGAAACGTACATGTGTATATGTATATTATCCTACGTACTGCTGCTGCTAGAGCATCCGCATTATTACACATGTTTATTATATGTTGCGATCGAGCTACATGTATATAGATATAGATTATACATATGAAGAATTAAGTGATGACTCGGCAGCATAGCGGACGTAGGTAGTTAATTGAGAGTGGGGTAAGATGCGTCCTTCGCAATTCCACACAATCCCTCAGGCGCACCCACGTCCCTGGCCATCCTCATATAGCCTCCCTCTCCCCAAGTCTCCCCCCACGAGTTCTTCACCAGCCAATACTTTGTACCGTCGGCGGACTCCTCCGTTCCATAGCCGACCAGCGTTACAGCATGATCGAGATCCGTTCCACAAGGTCCAGTAAAGACCCCTCGGGAGTAAAATTTAAAGTCCGGTCCACCTCCGTCGATGGCAACCGAAACCGGTTGTGTTGCCACTGCCGCCATAAGTGCCTCCTCACTGTTTGCAGGAACTTTTTCGTAGCCGGTGATTGTGGCTGCAGATGTGGCGTCCGTGTTGCAAGTACCCTCGGTTGCAGTGTATGGGTACGTTTCTTCGCTTGCGATTCCTTTGTTTTGAATGATGTACTCGAAGGCTTCATCCATTAAACCGCCCTCGCATCCTCTGGTGACGCCGCCAGTGACGCAGTCGACCAGCTGCTGCTCCGATAGGGAGGTCAGGTTCCCTTTCTTGATCTGGATCAGGCCTTCGGTTGCTCCCACGGTGGAAAACGCCCAACAACATCCTGGAATGCATGTATATATGCAAGCACACATTGCAATTAAAAAGTGTACATGAGGTGGTAGCTCATTCCGTGACGTGGGTTGCCCACTAGTCTCAATAGTATTTAGGCCCACCTAGTTGCAGGCATGAGGTGGATTGGGGGCCTATTGTTTGCCGAGTTGGCAGCTCATTTTGTTAGATGAGTTAGGCAGCTCATACGTACTCATTGCTCCCATTATATATAAAGCCACAAACATACGTTTATAATTGACGATATATAGACAATTAAGTTTTATATCTATCTTACCACATTGGCCTTGGTCCTTTACCCCAGTAACCGCACCTTTCGCCCTCCAGTCCACGCTAGGAGGCACATCCGACATGTTCATCAACGTCTCATTGTTAGTTGCAGTTGCTTTAATAGGCTTTGGCTTAAATCCTTTGTAGTAAGTTTTGAACTCCTCGTCCGTTAAGTCCGCAAACCGGTTGACGCTGAGTTCATACTTTCTTTCGCCGTCTCTGTTAACAGATTCTATGCGCTCCACGTTGCTTTTGAATATCTTGAGACGGTATTTCTTCTCCGCCGCGTTCTTGTATTGGCGCTCGTGTTCAGCCATCCATTGTTCATGTCGAACAGACATATCGTCCGCCGTTGCCGTGGTGCGAGACGTCGCTGCTGCGCAAACCCACAAGGCCAACATCAACAAAGCCAACCAAACAGCCTGATTTCTTGCGGCCATCTTTTCGAGGGTTACGCGTACGATTATCCTAAATTATAATTAGTATTGGAGTAAATGTACGTGGTTCTTGCATGAAACTGTAGGCTGTCTAAAAATCACAATAGATAGCTTATCCCCCATCAAACACCGATGATGGAAGTTACAGTTACGCGTACGATTATCCTAAATTATAATTAGTATTGGAGTAAATGTACGTGGTTCTTGCATGAAACTGTAGGCTGTCTAAAAATCACAATAGATAGCTTATCCCCCATCAAACACCGATGATGGAAGTTACAATCTGACGACTTCCAGTAGGCTACAATTTGAGGACCTTCACGACAACTGATGAAAACTCCAATTCAATAGCCTTCACAATCAACATCGGGAGTTACAATCTGACGACTCTCATATTTTCAAGGAGCCAAGACAAAGATTACAAGAGGACGATCTGTGCAAAGCTCTAGCAAAAGAGACTACAAATTGACGGTCTCTTCATATTAGAATGCAGATATCTCTCAAACCGTAAGGAATTTGGCCAAACGGAGGAAGCGAACCGAAGCCTTCGGCTTGGTTCGGATGGCCCCGTCTCGTCGAGATAGCCGATTTTCATATATAATTCGTCTAATTCCGACTTACGGTTTGAAAGTTATGACCTGTTCTTCGCAGCAAATTATGTTCTGAGGTCCGTCTGCAAGACTGGACTTCATCAGAACATTGGACTTAGCCTGAAGCCCGCCAAGCCCGCCTAAGGTTCGCCTCTGCATTACAGAGGCAAAGCGCACATGCTCAACTCTGCGTTTTCAACATCAAAACGCAGAGTTAATCGCTAAAACAGCACAACTGTGCGTTTTCAGCCTTTAAACAGGCTCAACTCTGCGTTTTCAATCTAGAAACGCAGAGTTAATCTCTAAAACAGCACAACTGTGCATTTTCAGCCTTTAAACAGGCTCAACTCTGCGTTTTCAGTCTAGAAACGCAGAGTTAATCTCTAAAACAGCACAACTGTGCGTTTTCAGCCTTTAAACAGGCTCAACTCTGCGTTTTCAGTCTAGAAACGCAGAGTTAATCTCTAAAACAGCACAACTGTGCGTTTTCAGCCTTTAAACAGGCTCAACTCTGCGTTTTCAGTCTAGAAACGCAGAGTTAATCTCTAAAACAGCACAACTGTGCGTTTTCAGCCTTTAAACAGGCCCAACTCTGCGTTTTTAGCCTAAAACGCAGAGTTCATCTCTAAAACGCATGCGGCCTGTGCGTTTCGACTCCCAGCGAGCGCCCAACTCTGCGTCTCATCTTTAAGACGCAGAGTTAAGGTCCGAACGCAAGCGGCCCTTGCGTTTTCAACTCCCAACAAGCGCCCAACTCTGCGTCTCATCAATAAGACGCAGAGTTAAGGCCCAGAACGCTGTTTTCAGCGTTTTGACTCGTTCAAAGCACTAACAGAACGGTTTCAAAACCGTTTTCCCCACTATTTCGGGAGCTGTTTAAGAGGGGGTGGTTACACCCCACTCAGCCCATGGAGGAGCTAATTAAGGGGGCAGTTGCCACCCCTAAACCCCCTATAAATAGTGGGAAACTCAACTGAGTTCGGGCTCTCCTTTTTGGCTGGGATTTTGGCTTGGGAGAGAAGGCTTTTGGCTTTTTGGCTCTCGGCTTGAATTGTTGGAGTTTTGGGAGACCAGCAACAGGAACTTCTTCCTTGGCTTATTAACCGACTTTCGGTTCAAATCAACTCTTTTTCAAGAGTTCAAACTCGTTCAGAGTTATCAACTCGATCAGAATTCAAAACTTGCTCTGCAAGTTCTTCTAAAACTCGTCAGAGTTATCAACTCGATCAGAGTTCAAAACTTACTCTACGAGTTCTTCTAAAACTCGTTCAGAGTTATCAACTCGTCAAGAGTTATTTCAAAACTTGCCACGCAAGTTCTCCACAGCGTCAAATCGTGAGGAGAAGACATCGTTCCAGTGAATCAAGACGTTCGGATCGTCAACGAGAAGCAAACTCGACGCGAGCATTCGAGGGAGGCATCTCATCGCCACCGTGAAGAACCCAGAATTAAACAAAGGGGAGAATCAAATTCATTCTCCTCTCTTTTGTAATCGGAATCCAAATTGTAATCGATTTTGAGAGGAATACAAGTCAAATTTTCTTTCACTGTCTTTTTACTGCAAATTTCCAACAAACAGAAACCCCACAGGGATAGGTATGCTTATATAGAGGCTTGCATGGATGAAAGTGGGGGTAATTAGAAACGGAGTCCGTGATTAACGGGGGTTAATTTGTCAAGGTCGTCTTGGGTCCTCCAAGTAATGAGGAAAATTGTGGAGGAGGAGAGACCGACCGAGATTGAGTCGTATAAGGTCCATCAGATGCATCAGTCTACACGCATGCATGTCCCATTTGATCATTAATTAGAATTTTGCTTTCTCTGTTTCCCTCCCTCCCTCAATGAGGGAAATTTTAGCTAGTCAAGCGCGGAAAATTAAATGTAGGCTAATCGAGTGAATACATACAAAACCCTCAAGCTAGCTAAGTCGGCTGTACCCATGCAAGGTAGCTTGAAGTCTATGTTCCATTTGCATTACATTCTTCTTCTTGAAATTTGGCTAATCAAATGGTATTATACAAGTTATATCAATATATATATGTCTTTGAATATTCAATTAACTAGCTTAAATGGATATGAGACTACTGAAGCGTGGAAGGAGCCAATGTTACGTTCCGAGCTCGCAGCGTAAACTTGATGCCCACGGCAATGTGACACGTGCACGGACCGCGTCCGAGCCTTCTATAGGCAGTTCCATGTGCATCATGGAATAATAGAAAATTAGTTTGTCGACGGGGCGACTGTCACGCCCCAGAGGCCGCAGGGCGGAGCCAAGTCTCACGTTGGGGGTGCCTTAACCCCACCCCCATCCCACCCCACCCAAAAAAGGAAAAAAAAAGAAAGAAGAGATAAAAGAGAAAGAACGAAAAGAGAAAAATAATCAAGCGCCTATAGCGCATACAAAAAAAGCTGCAACTTTCCAGGATTAATTGAAGTAACAAATGAAAGGCCGAAAAGGTACAATTCCAGGCCCATCATGTATAAGTTAATTAGCTCACCAACTGAGGTACCTATGTATAACAAAATGATAGAATGGTGGGAATATTGTAGGTCTGAGATGCAAGCCTTGGGGGTTAAATAGGATTCCTACCATTTTTTGCTAAAAAAATATAGAATATACAGCAGAATAAATAAAATAAAAGCAAGAAATAACTTACTAATTAAGGACACACAAGATTTTACAGTGGTTCGAATAATAATCCTATGTCCACTCTTCTTTCTCACAAATAGGCATCCTCACTACATATGCCAAGAGTTCTCCTGAATCACAATCTTAAACTTATAAAGACTGCACCATGAAATCTACCTGAAACCAGTCATCTAACCTAACTCTCCACAATTAGTAACACGTAGCCCTAAGTAGTCCCAACCCACAATTAACACTGGCGTGAGTGCGTCGTAAAAATAAGTTTGAAACAAACCAACAAATATAGTTTAAGCACAGGAAATAAGATAGATCTTACAGCCTTTTTCGATAGACAAATCGTCCTTCAATGGACAAAGTGAGGCTTAATAAAGAACGGTGTAGATGATCAAATCAAGGGCAACGCTCCTCGCTAAGCGATCTAAAGATAATGAACGCAACGAGAAAGAGTTTGATGAGGTTTTGGGGCTCAAAAACTTCAATCCAATATCTTCTCGAATCAAAATCCTAAAACTATTATGGGGCTCAAAAACCTTCAATCCAATATTTTCTCGAATTAAAATCGTAAAACTCTAATCAAAACCCTGTAACACTTTCCTCTATCTATATCTTTTAATCATATATAGCTTTTAGTCAACCAGGATAGAGATATCATGAACGTGGTAGAAGTGGGAGATCAAAAGGAACGACGAACGACTGTTATTATACGACCATCGTGTTGGAATATTCATACCGCGGAAGATAAAACTTAAACAATCAAGAAACCCCAAATCTACCAAGCAATCATGACAAACAGCAAACAACAAGATTTAACGTGGTCCCATTCGATCAAGATAATCCGTGTATGTCCACGGGGGAGAAAGGGGAAGATCTTATTTCTTTTGAGAAGAGATTACAAGAGGTTGAAACTACACACCCCTAACAATGGTAGAATATAGACCTCATTTTTTTCTTGTTGTTAAACCCATGGATTGATACAATATATATAGAGATTGATTTTGCTCAATCCCATTAGAACTCTAACTTGAATCCTAATTGGATTTCTCAATTCAATTAATTCTTTCAATCTAATCCCAATTAGGATAGTATAACTAATCCTAATTAGAGTCCAAACACAATCCTGCTTCTCAACTAATTTGAGTCATCACGAACTCAATAATCTCCACCTTGACTCACATCACGTTGAATCAATCCTTCGCGAAGATTTTCTAAAATCAACCCCTACTTTATACAACTCTCTCTCAAGAGTATTTCTCCAAAGTTACTTCTGAAGAACATGGATAAAGTCCAGAGATGCTTTGAACTTCTCCATTGGAATGGCATTTGTCATCATATCCGCCGAATTCTTCTTTGTACTGCTCCGAGTCCAAGCGAGCGAGTCGATCCTCCATGTCCTTGATGATTGTGGCGGATGTCTAGTGAGCCGACCGCTCCGCCTCAAGGTCCCGCTTTAGTTGCTCAACTAAGAGACTACTCAATCGAGCATCCTCCTCAGCCATCATCTTGAGACGCTTCTCGGACTCGACCTCCTTCTCCAAAGAAGACATGTGGTCGTCCCACTCGGGGATTCCTTACTGGAGGCGGCCAACCTCCTCCCTCAATTGGGGCACCTCACCTTGAATCTTCTCAATGGAGGTCATCTGCTTGGCGTCGTGGGTTCTATACCCCTTGATGAGTTTTTCTCACACCTCTAGCTCCCGGTGTCAGCTGGCTTCATTGCTGTTCAGCTCGGCCTCCAAGGCGGCTACCCTCTTCTCCGCTTCCTCCCTGGCTAACTTCTCCTTAGCCAAGCCCACCTCTAACTCAGAAGGGGAGTTGTACATATAGGAGAGCCGGCTAAACAACTCTGACTCCAGCAGCGCCCCCTGAACCAAATAGCTCTTGAGGGTTATGTGCAAGCCGACGCTGGGCATCTCCCGCAAGAACCTTCATCTGACAGAAAGGCCAGTAGAAGCTATCCCCTGGATCCTTGGTGGCCTCGCCGGCCAAAGATTCTGGAGGGGGCATTGCTCGCTCTTCAGCACCACCCGAAGTCCTGGCAGGCTCATTTCTTGGCTTGCGGGATGGTTCAGGCCCGAGGCTCAGGCCGACTGCCTCCTCAGCAGGAGCCCTTACTTTGGCAACTGCGATCGTTTAGGCCGCCCTATTGGCCTAGGGGGAAGTGTCATCGATAACGATGATCTCAGTTGGCTGTTGCTCTTCAGTTGGTTGTTGTTGCTCTTCGACCAAGCTGACCCAGACCTGCTCAGTCAGCCCACTGGGCCCTTAGTCCTTCTTGGCCTTCACCTTCTTGTCATTCACCCTCTGCCCCACCAGTGAGGTAGCGAACTCGGCCACTTGCGACCTCAAGCCGCCTACCTCCTCGATGTTGAGATTACCCCTTAACCTCTTCTAGGGACTCGTGGACGAGCCCGACTCCTAGCCCCTCGAATTCCTCTTAGGGCTTTGTTTCCAAGGGGAAGGCCAACAGGCTCGCCCTCACCTTGTCGGCCTCAGTGGGGATGAACCATCGATACGCTTGCCACCAGGAGAGATGTCGCCTCGAAGAGATTTCCTCTCTCCTGAGACCCGGCATAAGAGCAGACATTCTCCAGCTGTCGTCTCTCTTCAGCGGTAACGACGCATGGCTTCAGCGCGTCCTTGTTGATCATAGGCTAGTTGGAGGAGGACAGGATGTCGTCGGCCCCGAAGACCTATACAAACCGTTCCTTCCAATGTATATTTGACTCTGGAGCGTCAGA
This sequence comes from Asparagus officinalis, assembly GCF_001876935.1. Classification (NCBI taxonomy): domain Eukaryota; kingdom Viridiplantae; phylum Streptophyta; class Magnoliopsida; order Asparagales; family Asparagaceae; genus Asparagus; species Asparagus officinalis. The sequence continues at coordinate 68,241,013 of NC_033802.1, forward strand.
TACCAATTTACAACCTCTAGTGTAGTGCAGGAAGTAATGAGGGTCCTTCTTCGTTGACTTAACACCCAATAGCAGATCATCACAAAGCCCACCAAATCCCCAATCGCGTTGAGGGTGAACTGAGAGGGAGATACCCACAAAGCGACATACACATCCCTAACGAAGGGATGGAGAGGCAGCCGGAGCCCATATTCAAGGTGGACGATGTACAATGGTGACTTGTTCAGGTCATGCTGATACACCGGCTCATCCCTACTCAGTGCTGAAAGCGTAAAGGTCCTAAAGAGGTCATAGAGCTCGTAGTACGTCTTGAGCTCTTCAAAGCAGATCTTTGATCAGATTGGTCGAAGGAGATCAATCCTCTCCTCATTACGACCAGCAGTGGAAGTCTGAGCAGACATGGAAGATGGTTATGTTTGTAAGGAGATTAGGGAAATCAGAAAGACAAGCGCCAAAGATCTAGAGTAAAAGTTTGTGAATAAAACCTCCCTTCGCTACCAGTGGGCTATATATAGCACCCAAGGAAGACACGTGGAATAATCTGAACAGTTAGCTCGTTTTTAACTGAACGGACGGGATACACCTCAAAATTCTAATAGTCCACACGAAACTCAAAGTACCGCCCTCTTTACTCCATGTCTCTTCACTCAAAAATTGAATCGACAACTCTCTAGCTTCTGATGACGTCATCATGTTATTTCAAAACAGTGATGTTTCACCTTCTAATAAAGGCATCTAGAAACTAACCAAACAATGTCTTTTTGATGAACAATCGACCAAACCTAGTCGACCCTCCAGAGCCTACAACAGACTTAAAAGAAAATTCTCTACTAAGCCCATCCTCTGTAAAAGCCAACTTTTGACTCTTAGGCACTCGCCTTAAGGAGTTCAAACGTCAAATAACAAGGGCCGTCAACTCAATTAGCTCCAAACACAAAATGAGAGACAAAAGAAATAATTGCTCGAGTTTGAGACATGCTTTGTCGGTGAAGGACAAGCCCCCTTGAGTCAGCAATCAAGTCCACAGGCCTATGACAGAGCTAATTCATTCAGGACATCCAAAATAAGATTGCACAACACAAGAAAAATAATACAGGCTTAAAAAATCTCTCTTTATTTATTTATAAGGAGTATCTACAAGGTACATATGCACATATATACAGTGCAAAGGCAAAAGACATGAAAGTCTTATGCGGAACGTAAGAGAGTTCGCATTCGCTGCCTCTCTGCGGGGTTCATAATGGGCAACGAGGATGGGTCGTGCCGGATTAGTCAGATCGTCGAAAGGAGTTACGCAGTCTACCTCACTTTATCGGCGTCCTCGCGTCCTAACATCCCTAAGAGCTTATGTCTGACTCCCCCTCTTCCTTGTCAGACATCGTCAGCCGCTCCCCCCCCACCCCCGCCCAAGATGCGTCCGCGATACATCTCGAACTCTAATCTCAAACACCTTGGCCGTACAATAGGGCGATTAATGAAATCGAGTGCGGTGGGTTCCTTATCTCAACTGGAAGATGGCCCTGTAGAGTAGTCCTACCTACGCCTATGTTAGGGCTATCGCGACCTCTGTCTTAATCCAATAAGGCCCTGGTATTCCACCTTCATGATTTTCCTCAGCGATAGCTCGCAAACGACGCCACGAGGTAGAACATTTGTGGCCTTTAGGCCACGGCCGGTAGGGACATTTCTGTAGGTGGGCGACCTCCCCTTGAAGTTTGACGAGCGCTGCATACTCCTCATCCAGCTGATATCTCGCGTGCACCGCCACCTGCTTCTCAACTTCGACTTGTGCTTTAGCATGGTCCCTCTCCTGGAGAGCCTCATCCAGTCTCCCAGCCTTCCTATTGCTCTCATCTAGCTCTTGCCGGAGCCTGTTGACATCGGAAGCTCTTGAGGCTGGCGTCTCA
>NC_033802.1:68242929-68260989 GCF_001876935.1 Asparagus officinalis
GTCTCCACAACCCGTTCCGAGTTGACCCCTCTGCCAACTCTTAAGGAAGCAACCTCCCCTAAGAGCTTAAAATATGAAGTCTGAATCTGCTCCATCCGGCCATATATCTCTTGCTCCATCAACACCCCTCAAACCAAGTAGCTTCGAAGGCTTTGCTGGAGGCCGGCATTGGGAGCCCCCTTTAAGAACTCCTCGTCTTAAGGGAGCCAAAACTGCTCCACCACCCTCGACTGAGTCAGGTGAGAACTAAGGATCGACCCCTGACATCGAGATGATGAGCAGGCTGATAGTGATGCTCTGGGTTCGGCTCCTGTACAAATCGAGGGTCGACCCCAAAAGACCCAATGAGGTACTAACTCATTATGTCCCATTCTTCATCCCTAATCTCAGCAATGTGATTGGGATAGGGATACTCCAGCCCTACGACGGATGCCCTTCCTTCGTCAGTAAAGGCACTAGCCTCGGCTCCAACCTCTTCCCGGGGAGCCTCGTCCTGCTCTTCTGGAGCTGACTCGTCCACATGGATGATGTCGGTCTCGACCGTCTCGACCGTCTCGGCCTCCATAGGGGGTAAGACACGACAGAGGTACTTTTCAGGCCTTGCAGATGGCCCTTCCTGGGGGTCAGCCAAAGGAACGGGTGACACCATTGCCGCTTCTGCCATTCCTAAAATCAGGGCTGAAGCCCTCTCCTGGTCCTTAGCGAAGGGAGGCACAAAAGATACATTGGCCACCTACAAGACTGAGTTGTCAATCAGGTGCTCGACTCGGCGAGAGCCAGCATACGCCTTGATTTAATCCAGTGCATCCCTCTCGGCATCAAGCAGGTCACTTGCCATTAGCGCCTCCCTCCTTATCCCAGGCCAGTTTGAGCAACCCAGTTCCAAGTCGTACCCCACGGCCTAGAGGAATTTTCCCTTCCAATCCTTGTTTGAGTTAGGAAGGCTGGTGATGAGTTTATACTTCCCCACCATTTGAAAGTGGAAGTGGGGCTCGATCTAGTTCACCTTCACACTCACCAAACGGCCCAAGACTCGCAAAGATGGCTTTATTGCCAACCAATGACAAATCACCACAAAGCCCACCAAGGTTACGATGACGTTCGGCTTTATCTGGGCCGGCGATACCCCTAAAGCCGTGAAAACTTGCTGAAGAAAAGGGTGTAAAGGCAGCCACAGGCCAAACTCCAAGTACTTCAAGAAGAGTGGACCCCGATCCGGCCTATGATCATAGACGACCTCCGACCTCATCAATGTCATCAGCTCATATTCACGGGGGATATTAAATAATACGGGTGTATCTTCTTCCTTACTTTGGGAGCTTAGCGATCCTCAGGGGAGCTTAGCGATCCTCAGGGGAGCTTGAGGATAGATGATTCTTATGGTAGCTTAAGAATAGAAGCGTGGACGGAACCGTTGGTGGAGACAAAAATGGTCAAAAGCAGAAATACAGAGGAAATCAGGAAGCTGGAGAATCAGGCCCTTGCCGGTCGACCGAAGGGATGACATCGGTCAACCGTGGAAGCAAAACCGATCGACTGATCGTTCATCATCGGTTGACCAAAAACGGATACCTTACAGGGTCTGAAAACCCGTCACTGGCTGGTCGAACGACTGAGGCATGCCGGTCGACCGACGACGCTTCCTGGACAAATCTGGACTCTTGTTTGACATGGATTCCAAGTTGTGTTTGGCTTGGTTATTTATGATTTTGTCATCTACGTTGTTTAACCTATAAATAAGGATTGTTTAAGGTTTCTACACATCAGATTAACAGAAGAGAGATTTTAATCAAGAGATTAGGGTTTAGAGAGAATAGAGAGATTGTCCTTTATTCTAGAGATATTATGAGAGAGAGATTTTATAATCTTTTATTTTTCATAATCTAGAGAAGGTATTTTCCTTCGCCAATTGAATTGTCTTGTGTGTTTTGTTGTTTTCTTCTCAAACCCATCTTTGATAATTCCGTAATCAAAGGTGCTCGCATGATGACTCGTATCAAGTTAGTATCAGAGCAATCAGATCCTGTGAAGGGGTAATCCGATATATGGTCCTTACTCGATCGTTATACAAGAAGCTAGGCAAGATTCTTATTTCTTTGGAAGAAGCCCAGAAATTAAGTAAGAAAAAGATGACAGAAAGTGATAATTCAACAAGGCTTGATGCGTTGGAGAAACCGATCGAAACAATCGAGTCAACTCTCACAGAACTCGTCGATCTCATCCATGGAGGGAAAAAAGGGCAAATCTTCTTCGAAGTCCAAGAAGAAACTATAGAGCCCGATGGAGAGTGTGAAGATTTAGATTCCAATGAGGAGGTCAAGATTGTCAAGACTGCTCCACATCAATGGGGTAAGGGTCCTTACCAGAATTTGAAGATTGATTTCAGAGTAGAGATTCATGTTTATGATGGGAGTGTTTACGTCGAGAGGCTTGATGATTGGATCGAACGTATGGAGACCTATTTTACTCTTTTAGGCTATTCGTCAAAGGAGAAGATTGTTTTTGTGACATTGAAGCTATCCAGACACGCATTGACGTGATGAAAATCCTACTGTAAGCAGAAGAAGAAAGCAGTATCATGGAACAAGCTTAAGGAGCTACTGAGAAAGCAGTTCTACCCGGTAGAATTTCTTAAAGAGCGTTGGTACAAGTAGTACGGCTTGCATCAAAGATTCAATCAAATCGTTCAAGAATACATGACTGAGTATATGGAGGGTTTGAACGAATACATCCAGAAGGAGATGAAGCTATTCACGATCGAATCGATTACAGAGGTGAGCGTGAAGGCTATTGCCATTGAGGGCAAGCAGAAGAAGAACAACGAGATGATGGGAGATGCTAAGCAAGCTGGAGGCGAGTCTAGTGGTTCCCAACCTAAGAAGGAGAAGAAGAAGAGTGATCCAGGGAAAGCAGGACTAATGTGTAGTCATTGCGAGAAAACAGGACATATAGCTGATCGATGCTGGGAAAAGTATCCTCATCTCAAGCCAAATGGGTTGAAGAAGAAGGAGGATAAAAAGGCATATGTGATAGCACAAAGTCCGAAAGAAGTTCCTGAGATGACGGAGCCCAACAGCAGTCTCAACCTTATGGAGGGGAAGTAGGCCGCAAAGGAGGACGAAGATCCCAGAGAGTAGCTTTTTGTTCTTAAGTTGCAAGTAAAGACCAGTTTGGTGGATGTCATAGTTAATCCAGGCAACGAAGAATTTGATATCCAAAGCCTTAGTTCAGAAGGTGGGTCTGAATATGATCAAGTATCCAAAGCTCTATCCATTGGGGTGGATTCAGAAGGGGACGGGACTGAGTGTGGTTAATCAATGCACTTTTAGATTTGCACTCCACGAGTCGTATATTAACGAGGTTACGTGTGACGTAGTTCCATTGAATGTTTGTCAGGTTATACTGGGCAATCCGTATTTGAGGGATAGGTACGCAATCTACGAAAGACAGGCTCAAAAGTACACATTCACCAAAGACGGCGAGAAGTTTATATTTTATTCGACATCTCTTCCGAATTGGATTTCCTTATTACAAAAGAGAAGAGAATTGATCTGGATTCTCCCTTTTGTTTAATTCTGGGTTCTTCACGGTGGCGATGGGATGCCTCCCTCGAATACTCGCGTCGAGTTTGCTTCTCGTTGACGATCCGACGTCTTATTTCACTGGAACGTGGTCTTCTCCTCACGATTTGATATTGTGGAGAACTCTGAACGAGTTTGAAACTCTATGAAAGAGTTGATTTAACCGAAATCGGTCTATAAGCCAAGGATGAAGAAAGCTCCTGTTGCTGATCTCCAAAGCTCTAGCAATTGCCCCAAAGATCTCTTCTTTGCTGCCAAAAAGAAGGATGAAAGATCTAGCCCCCGAACTAAGCTGATTTCTTAGTTATTTATAAGGGATTAAGTGGTGTAACCGTCCCCTTAATTCGCTCCTAAGTGGGGCTAATGGGATGTAACTGCTCCTTAAATCACTCCTTAGTGTAGTCTCTTTCTGTCAAAGCGTTGCAAAGATTATCATTTTGTAATCTTTGCTTTAGCTCTTTGATATGTGAGAGTCGTCAGATTGTAACTCCCGATATTGATTGTGAAGGTTGTTGATTAGAGCTTTCATCAGTTGTTGTGAAGGTCGTCAGATTGTAACTTTCATCATCGGTGTTTGATGGGGAATCAGCTATCTGCAGTGATTTTTAGACAACCTACAGTGTTTGGCTTGGATATTTATGATTTTGTCATCTACGTTGTTTAACCTATAAATAGGGATTGTTTAGGGTTTCTACACATCAGATTAACAGAAGAGAGATTCTAATCAAGAGATTAGGGTTTAGAGAGAATAGAGAGATTGTCCTTTATTCTAGAGATATTGTGAGAGAGAGATTTTGTAATCTTTTATTTTTCATAATCTAGAGAATGTATTTTCCTTCGCCAATTGAATTGTCTTGTGTGTTTTGTTGTTTTCTTCTCAAACCCACCTTTGATAATTCTGCAATCAAAGGTGCTCGCACGACGACTCGTACCATCAAACCTCCCGTGGAGCGTCCTCTTCTGTGCCTCGGTCACCTTGGAGTGAAACTCCGCCATAAGAGCTCGTCGGTCTACAATATCTAATGCCATCCAAAGAAAGGAGAAATGATTCCCGGAAAAAGATAAGTAGGAAGAATCTCGATTTCTCAGAAGGAAATTTTAAAAGGTAATTACCGCCATCTTCATGGCCCTAGCTTTATATATAGGCAGCTCAATCCGTAGCTGTCGGAATTTAAACGGTCGAATCAAGCTTTGTCCAATGGCCAAGATTAATTATCAGAATCCGAAGCGGCATCTCAAGGATCAAGGCGAAGCCCATTAACCTTGAATGACCCATAATCCGGTGCGAAAAGCAAAACCGTGGTAGTAAAAAAGAATGTGTAGTGACGTCAGCCACGTCAAATTTGAAAATACATTTCAGTTCCCTCATTTAATGCACACTCACGTCCATCCAAAGCTGCTCTTATTTCACTCGGACCAGGCCCAAGCCGACTCCAAACGAAATGGGCCAACTATTATGGTGTTTCTAGTGGACAAAGCATGGTCCTTTGCTAGCAATAGACACGTGTTCCCCAACATGCACCGCTCAAATCAAATTTACGGTTAAGATCACCAAGAATCCCGTCTTAGCCGACTCACCGAGTCAACATCTCCTTAGATCGACTCGAGAGGCGGTACGTGTTGGTCCTCTTGTTGAAGACGACTCACCACGAGCCCACTCGACCAATTATTCGACGCCTTGTAGGGTCGACTCAAAAGACGTTATGTCTCGGCCAAGCCAGAGGACGGCTTCGACCTCGAACCTCACCCGATGATAGCACGTCGGCGTCATATTAAATGCTTGGCAGACGCCATCATGCTTCTTGCCCCAATAGTCTTCATGACTCATCAGACCATGTCGGCACCGCCATGCCCCCGATCACTTCGTATTTAATACCAAGGTGACCTCTCCTCCACTCGTCATCTGACACTTATAAAGTAGATGTTGAAGTAGACTCCAGCCCATGCTCGTTTGTCGCCCTCCTGTACTCAGCCTAGATTACTATTCTACCATTTTTCCACCGCTATAAAATGAGGTACTATTCCAAATATCAAAAAAGGCTATTTTGATGCTGTCTTAAGCTATTTTTCCAGTAATATTCTCCATTTCATTACACTTAGAAAATCATGCAGTTCATCACTTTCCCACTCAAATTCATCAACTGACTTGATCATCGGAGGAACTAATCTCCATCCTCTTACGAGCTGCTATTTGTGCAGGATGAATCTATTCAACTCAAAATCAGATATTCGGAGAAGTGAGCGGCACCTAATCAACATCAACCTCATCATATTACCTGATTATTGACACACACACACACACACACACACACACACACACACACACACACATATGATAAATATGGGTATGCTTGGTACCAAGCACAAATTTTGTGCTTGGTAGTGAGGTGACACAATTCCCTCCACTCATTCAAATGGGGGACCACATTCACATGAATTGATGAGTACATGGGGATATGCAACTGTAGGCTGTCTAAAAATCACAATAGATAGCTTATCCTTCATCAAACACCGATGATGGAAGTTACAATCTGACGACTTCCAGAAGACTACAATTTGAAGACTTTCACGTAGATCGCTGAAGATTACAATCTGACGACCTTCACGACAACCGATGAGAGCTCTAGTTCAACAGCATTCACAATCAACATCGGGAGTTACAATCTGACGACAACATCAAAACGCGAGGGTCGAACCCGCGTTACAACATCAAAACGCGAGGGTCGAACCCGCGTTACAACATCAAAACGCGAGGGTCGAACCCACGTTACAACATCAAAACGCCAGGGTCAAACCCGCGTTACAATTCTGGAAATGCAGGCGACCCCCGCGTTTCCAAGCCATCCTCGCGTTCGTAGGAGTCCAACCAACACTGACCCCCGCGTCTCCAAGCTACAGGCTAAACGTGAGCGACGAAGATTACAAGACAATGATCTTTGCAACGCTATGACAAAAGAGATTACTTTGTGATAATCTCTTCAAGTCAAAACGCCAGGGTCGAACCCGCGTTAGAACATCAAAACGCGAGGGTCGAACCCGCGTTACAACATCAAAACGCGAGGGTCGAACCCGCGTTACAACATCAAAACGCGAGGGTCGAACCCGCGTTATAACATCAAAATGCGAGGGTCGAACCCGCGTTACAACATCAAAACGCCAGGGTCGAACCCGCGTTACAACATCAAAACGCCATGGTCGAACCCCGCGTTACAACATCAAAACCCGCGTTACAATTCTGGAAATGCAGGCGACCCCCGCGTTTCCAAGCCACCCTCGCGTTCGTAGGAGTCCAACCAACACTGACCCCCGCGTCTCCAAGCTACAGGCTAAACGTGAGCGACCCTCGCGTTCGTAGGGGTCCAGCCAACACCGACCCCCGCGCTTCTAAGCTACAACAAACCAAAACGCGAGCGACCCTCGCGTTCATCAATGTTCAGCCAACACCCAACTTCGCGTCTCAATTCTAAGAGGCGAAGTTGGGTTCTGAACGCCAGATTGGGCGTTTTGACTTGTTCAAACACAAGCCGAACGGCCTCAAAACCGTTATCCCACGTTCTGAGGGATTTTCGCCCACTTATGAGCGGATTTAGAGGGCAGTTACAACCTCTTATCCCCCTATAAAACTCAACAAACTCAACTGAGTTAAGGGTTGGATTTTTCTTGGCTTGAATCGACCATTGAAGGTTGGCTTTTTGGAGTTGAGAATTGGCAGCAACAGGGGAGATCATTGGGCGAACTTCGGAGGAGATCGGCATCATCCTTCAAGAAGATCTCTTCAACGTTCCGGCCCAACGGGAGCTTCCTCGATCCTTGCTATTAACCGAGACTTTCGGTTCAAATCAACTCTTTTTTAAGAGTTCACAAACTCGATCAGAGTTATCAACTCAGCAAAGAAGTTTTAAACTTGCAGAAGTTCTCCACAACGTCAAATCGTGAGGGAGAAGACGTCGTTAAACCAGTGAATCAAGACATTCGATCGTCAACGGAGAAGCAAACTCGACGCGAGACATCGAGGGAGATTCATCGCTACGTGAAGAACCGTTTAAAAAGAGAAGAACCAATTTTTGTTCTCCTCTTTTTGTAATCAACTTGTAAATCGAGATTAAAAGAATCAGAAGTCAGAATTTTTTTTCTCTCTTTACGTGCCAATTTTTCGACATACGAGCAATCATTTAATGAGTGGAGGGTTATGTCACCTACGTATCAAGCAAACGCTTTTCTGTGCTGTTACCAAACATATCATCTTCTCTCTCTCTCTGCTCTCATCTCTCTCTCTCTCTCTCTCCTCTCTCTATTATATACTGATTAAGCTATTCGTATATATATATATTATAATATATATATATATATATATATAATATATATATCCACTGCCCAACAAGGACAAATTTAATTAGGTTGACAGAAATTAAATTTTATATTGAAACCAAAAACAAGCACAAGACCATGAATGCAAGAGATTACGCAGCTTGCTAGACACTGTGCAGAAATTAATTGTTTTGGTAAAATCGGTGCCTTATAAACGTTTGTGATGCTCGTGCTACCGCAGTACCATATTTGGATGTGGTAAGGAACAAGACATCGCTCTCATTTCCTTCCACCACCCATGTATATTGAAAAATATTATCTTTGATTTCTTTTTTTTAGTAGAACTATAATAAACAGACTTCACTTAGTCAAACCGTGATAAATGTAGAAATTTGTCAGGCTAACATCTGCGCATGTAGGTCACATCTTAATAGCCCCGTCCTAAACAATGACCTTTAATATTGCCCCAAAAAATAGATGACATATTCCCTGTTTATGATAACATACTACAAATAAGAGATTAATCTGTTAGGACTTTTTGTTTCAACTACTCTCACAAATAATGTTTTAGCTGCCAAGGGTGAAGGTACTGATGTGCATCATAGCTTATAAAATTAGCTTGTCTACTTCTCAACAAAATATCTTTCGTTTGCAAAGAGCATCTAAGAATAACGGGTTTTTAAAAGAAACTGCGATTCCGTCACAAGTGAAAAGCTTAGTACAAGACTCGCACATTTTATACAGAATAAAGGCACACAGATTAACTCTTATTGCAATTAGGGATACTTGTATCTTGGAGTACTAAATTAATACACTGATTGCCCCTTCTCCATATTGACTGGCCTCGCCTACACCCCCAACCTCGTACGAGGTCTTCTTAGCCTTGATTTCCCCTTCTCCAAAGAGAAAATCAAGGGTGCTGTATTTGGTCTTCACCCAGACAAATATCCTGCTCTTGATGGTTTCTCAAGACTCTTCTACTGAGAGTTTTGGGAGATCATTGAAGAGGACATTTATGCTACCTTTGATGCTCTTCACTTAGATTCCTCACCCCTCCACAATATCAGCTACTCATTTATGTCGCTTACCCCCAAAGTTGAAGGTGTCTGCCAGGTTAAGGACTTCAGACCGATTAGTCTCCTTAATGGTTTATTCAAAATCTTTACGAAAGTCCTAGCCAATAGATTATCTCCCTTTCTACCTTCACTTGTAGATCCAACCCAATCAGCTTTTCAAAGGGGCAAATCTACATTAGACTCTTGTGTACTTTTGCATGAGCTTATCTACTCTTGCTCCTCCAAGCGTATAGAAAACTGTATGCTTAACATTGACTCCAGTAAGGCATTTGATTGCATTAGATGATCCTTTGTCCTAAGTCTGCTTCAGGCTAAGGGTTTTGGCACCAAATAGTATCAAGGATCAGTGACATCCTCTCTTCCTCCAAGTTAGTTGTATTGGTCAATGGAACCCCGACACAATCCTTCAACTGTTCTAGAGATCTGAGGTAAGGTAACCCCCTTTCACCTATGTTATTCATCCTAGTAGTTGATATCCTCAACTGAATGCTCTATTCTAGCGTTGAGAGAGGAGATCTCTACGAGCTACACCTCAAGAGTGAGCTCAATAATGTTCGCTATCTTTAGTTTGTTGATGATACACATCATGTGTAGAGCATCAACCCTTGACATCATTGTGCTCAAATCCATTTTATACATGTTTGAAGGTATATCAGGTCTTGCCATAAATTACTCAAAATCCAAACTCTTCTACTTTGGTAAATCTCTTACCAAAGGTACTATCCTTGCCAACGCTCTTAATTGCACTCTCACCTCCCCTCACTTCACCTACCTTGGTAATCCATTAAAAAAGGGAACCCATGTTAGATAAAATGTCGAAGAGATTGGCAACCCAAGCAAGACTGGCAATGCATGTTAGCTAAAATGTCCAAGAGACTATCCCTATGGAAAGGTAAGCAACTCTCTGTTGGAGGTAGACTTACCCTTATTAACTCTGTTCTCACTTCCATTCCTCTATACTTTTTGTCCTTCTTCCCCTCTTGGTTGATTAAAGACAATGACCATATAGAGGGAACCTTCTCATTGGATGGGGCGGGGGGGGGGGGGGGGGGGTTAGACACATACTTCTCAATGTAAAACCCTTGTTAATGCGAGTCTGACCTGTAAACCTAAGAAAGAAGGGGGTTGTGCATTCTCAATCTCCTTGATTTCAATCTTGCCCTTATTTCTGAATGGATGTGGAAGGTTCTACAAAATGAATCTTTCTTGTGTAATTTTTTTTATTCAGTTTATTCAGCTAACCAAATAAATCTTAGTTGCACACCACTAGGCCACTCAGCACATAGATTTTGAAAGGACACATTCTATTGTAGTCAGGCCTTAAGGAGTCTTGTCCAATGGAAATTAGGGAAATGGTCCTTTATAGGATTTTGGAAGGACAAATGGTAAGTCCTAATTCTCTGGCATCTTTGTTCCCTTCGGCATACAAAATCGCACTATCATACAAAGTCAACGTTAGGTCCTAAGGCCTCCTCCACAACAATGAGTGGAGATGACAGTCTCTGATCAGAAGGCAAATATCCAACAGAGATTCTACAAATGTTCGAGCTCGTAGAGACCACCTCTCTATGCTCTCTATTTTCTCCTAATCATGTCAAGGATGTTGTATGGTGGCCATCCCATCCTCCTGGGGAAATCTCAGTTAAGTCTATATACACCTTTATGAATGGCATTAGTACTCAGTCCAGCAACTACAACTTCATTTGGAACTTCGTCACTCTAGTTAAAGTGAAAATGCTCTTATGGATTCTGATGAAGAGAAAGCTTAATACTAGGATAAACCTTAGTAAAAAAAAGGTGGATAAGAGATGTTACTTGTTCACTATACAACGAAGGACCCGAAAGTGATGGTCACCTATAGGCTGTCTAAAAATTACTGCAGATTACTGATCTTCATCAAACACCGATGATGAAAGTTATAATTTGACGGCTTCCAGAAGACTATAATTTAAAAATTTTTACGTAGATCGATGAAGGCTACAATATAATGACATTCACAACAACCGATGAAAGCTCTAATTCAACAACCCTTGCAATCAATATCAGGAGTTACCATCTAACGACTCTCATATTTTCAAGGAGCCAAGACGAAGGTTACAAGATGACGATCTTTGTAACGCTCTAGCGAAAAAGACTACAAATTGACGGTCTCTTCAAATCAAAACGTAGATATCTCTCAAACCATAAGAAATTTAGCGAAACAGATGGAACAAACCAAACCCTTAGGGTCGGTTTGGTCGGCTCCATCTCGTCAAGATAGTTGGTTTTTATATATAATTCGTCTAATTCCGACTTACGGTTTAAAAGTTATGACATGTTCTTCGCAACAAGTTATGTTCTGAAGTCCGTCTGTAAGACCGGACTTCGCCTGAACATTGGACTTCGCCTGAAGCTCGTCTGAAGCTCGCCTCTGTGTTCCAGAGTCAAGACGCAGAGTTCATCTCTGTGTCCCAACAACAAAATGCAGAGCTCATCGCTGCGTTCCAGACTCAAAACACATAGCTTATTGTCGTGTTTCAACAACAAAACGCAAAGCTCGTGGCCGTGTTTTTAACTCAAAATGCAAAGTTCGTGGCCACGTTTTAAACTCAAAATGCAAAGCTCATGTCCACATTCTCAACTCAAAACGTAGAGCTCATTGCTGCGTTCAAAGAACAAAACGCAGGGAACACCATTGCATTTTCAGCCCCAAACGTAGAGCTCACCTCTGCGTCTCAAATTCAAGACGTAGAGGTCATTCTTAGAACGTGAATTTCACGTTTGACTGCTTGAAACAAAACCTGAATGGTTTTAAAACTGTTTCTATACTTAATGTGGATATTAAGCTCCCATTAAAAAGTGAATTAAGGGGGCGGTTATACCCCATTAATGAGCAAATTAAGGGAGCAGTTATACCCCTTAATCCCCTATAATAGCTGAAAAATCAGCTTAAATCAGATCTTTTTAGGAGATCATCGAGGGGCTTGAATTTTGGAGATCAAAAGGCACTTTTGAGAAGAAGATCAGCATTCATCATTCTTCAACAGAGGGCATCTTCAATTTCAGCAACAAGGAGTTTGTTCTGGGCTTGAAACCGATTTTTTGGTTAAATCAATTAACTCTGTTACAAAGTTTAAAACTCGTACTGAGTTCCTAAACTCATCAAGAGTTCTTTTCAAACTTTCAACGCAAGTTCTCCTTAACATTAATCAAGAGGAAGAAGCCGTGTTCCACGAGGTGAAACGTTCGGATCGTCAACGAAAAGCAATCTCGACGTGAACATTGAGGGAGGCATTCCATCGACACCAAGAAGAAACCAGTTTTAAACAAAGGAAAAGATATATATTGATCTTTCTCTCTTTTGTAAATCGGGAAACCGATTGAGAGGAATTGTAATTTTTTTCTAAGTTTGTTAGAGAGGGATTGCATTAAGAGAATTATAATTAATTCTTTTTCTAAGTTTGTTTGAGAGAATAATACAAATTTATTTTCTTAATTTTCTTCTTTCGATTTTCCCACCAAACACCACCTATTCCACAATTGCCCGTATGTGATTCGGCTATGGGATTTTTACTTAGCTTTCCTACAGAGATCTCCTTTACTGTTGGATTTCAGTTTCATTTTCGAATCCAAAGGGTACTTCATGGAAAGTAAAGAAGATCGACACCTGGGGGCATTCTTTTCCTAACTTTTTGCTGGTGCTTTTGGAGGGCTAGAAACAATCTCATATTCAACAATATTTTAGCATCTAATATCACTCACTTCATAATGCTGTGGACAGGTAACCTAGCATCAAAGAGAGTTGTCACTATTCACAGAGTGGTGACCGAGAAAGGGCTAGCTCAGTTGCTGCTACAGTATGACTCCTCCTCCCACGGCATGGCTCGAGTGGAAGACAACTTTTGATCATGGCTTATTTGCAAGAACAATCTCTTTTTTGTAATTACTAACTTCCCAGTACTGTCTTACCTTTTTTGGTTGTATTGTTTATATAAGCTCTATGTAAGCTCGAACATTTCAAGCTTGGTGTAAGCTCCATACCATGTATACTCTGCCGTTGATCCTCTTCTTGAACTTATTTAGCCTAAGTTCTCATACTCTTTTTTCTCACCATTGTAATAGGTGATGGTTATGGTCCTCCCCCATTCTTGGTGGAGATATAGTGTTTGATCCCTTAGGCTACTGATTCCAAGGACATGATAGGCTCTTTTGGTATTTAATGATACATGAACAGACATCTCACCCTGTTTCTTTTTGTCAAAAAAACAATTAATACAATAATACTATAGAAGAGGATATCTAATGTGAGTTGTCAACTCATTTAGCAAATAAGCTAGAAATATGTTGAGCAGTATGTGCTTTTATTCTACACTAGAGTGAACATATCACTATCAGTTTATTTCTTAATATTCCATTTAGCAAAATAAGCTGTCAAGTCATATCCTTATTGTAGACGTCGAAAAATGCTTACAGACATCCAAATACCACTCAAAGCAAAGAAAAGACGATAAACGCTGCTCTCTTAATCAGAAGGGAATGATTCAAAGGAAGCGAAACAACATGGAAGAACATGTACACACCAACAAACAGCGTTTGGTGTCGCGGCTCCAGCGCGGCAGTTCATGGCGCCGCGGCCATGGCGCGACAGCCCATGGTGCCGCGGCTATGGCGCGGCAGCCTATGGTGCCGCGGCTATGGCGCGACAACCTATAGTGCCGCGGCTATTATAGGAGAGTGCTGTGGCGGTTACAAGACAGTTGTACGATGATTATTTGAAGCCCACGTGGCGGCATATCAGAGATAGAACGTGTGCTGACGTGGACAAGCAGTTAAACCACGAAAAAGGTGGTTAAAGGTCGTGGGAGAACG
The DNA here is from genome assembly GCF_001876935.1 of Asparagus officinalis. Lineage (NCBI taxonomy): Eukaryota > Viridiplantae > Streptophyta > Magnoliopsida > Asparagales > Asparagaceae > Asparagus > Asparagus officinalis. The sequence continues at coordinate 68,256,743 of NC_033802.1, forward strand.
GTTTCAAGCACGATGGAACGTGCTGGTAACCACCCCTTTGGCCGCGGCAGTCCACACTGCCGCGCCAATAGCCGCGGCAGTCCGCGCCCTTTAGCCGCGACAGCATCAGCTGCCGCGCCTAAAGAGACAGTTATTGACCAGCTATTTCTTCAGTTATCGTCTAAGGAGGCTATAAATACCCTCCTATGGCCATCATTGACAGGGGCTGAGCATTTTCCAGGGAGATTAGAGCAGAGAGCCTTGAGTTTTGGTGAATTAGAGCAAGAGAGAGAGTCTTCCTTCTTCACAAACATCCTCAAGAAGCTTCTGGCGATTCCTAGAGATCTAAGCTCTGACTTGATCTTTAGAAGAGTGAATATCTTACATCGATAAGATATTCGCTTCAAATTCTTACTTCGATAAACGAAGGAAGAATCATTAAACCCCTCACGGTTCAATCAGAATCTGTGATTTGGTGGTCCACGAGTCAAAGCGCTCCCGGCACAGGCAAAGATCCCACGCAAGCAGCGATCCAAACAACGATCCTGCGTTTGTTTCTAAAAAGTTGTAATTTTCCTTTTGTTGTGTAAAAGAAGTCTTATAAAAAGACTATCTCTTTTGAATTTATTGTAATCGACCGAAGATATAATGAATTCCATAACAAAACCAACTTTTGACGCAAACAAGCTGGCGACCACAGTGGGAGCCAACGGTCTCGCTGCCGAGACCGTCGTGTCGCAGCCGATCAAGATTCCAGTTGAATCCACGGTCGAATACGAATTCGACCAAACCAAGTTTGAGGAATATCTCTCATCATCCTCTTCAAGATCTTCATTATCTCGCAAGTACAAGAGGATCTCACAATTGAGGAAGAGTTGCATGCCAAAGAAGGCACAAAATGAAGACTCTCGCCTGATTGTTGCTGAGGATTCTACTCACAACCTCTCTGCTCATAATGGCTCTTCGCCAAGTAAAGAGTCATTAAATCAAAGCCCACCGGCATTGACGAAAAGAGCTCGTCAGAGACAACGCCAACGCCGCGCTCGCCAAATGGCTAAAGCCTTAGAACAAACCGACGGGGTTCGTTATTGCGCGGACCTAGAGTCGAGGAAGCATCGAGTGGTTTAGTTGTCTCTACAACCAATCACACATATCTCTGCTAAATTGACAACGGATGAATGGACTCTTGTCAAAAGGGCTCGCTCAACCCTCAAAGAACGTACACAAAAACGTTATGTAAACACTGCTCATGACCGTGCTCTCTCACAACAAAGACAAGAATGGAAGAAAGAAACGGTGGCTAAAGAACCATCAAAACTCTGCAAAGTTTGGATTCCAAAGTCTAGAGTTGTGCAAAATCAGCATTCGGAGCCCGTTAAGACTCCATACCCACAAGGGGGTGGTTCTAAACGTGCGACTCCCGACATAACCTTGGATCGCTCAAAGACAAAAATAAATTGTCCTGAGAACGCCAATAAGGTTTTACACCCCCAGAAGAAGACGCATTCACCAAATGATATCGTCATACCTGGGAGATCATACCAACAGACGATACGATTTTTTGGCAATCATACCAATGAATCGTATTATCAAATTGAGGTTGTGAATAATTTTCGAAAGAGAGTTATTCGAGAGCGCGGCTAAGGCGCGGTAGCCTATGGTGCCGCGGCTATAGCGCGGCAACCTATGGTGCCGCGGCTATTATAGGGGAGTGCTGCGGCGGTTACAAGACAGTTGTACGATGATTATTTAAAGCCCACGTGGCAGCATACTAGAGATAGAACGTGTGCTGACGTGACAAGTAGTTAAACCACGAAAAAAGGTGGTTAAAGGTCGTGGGAGAACGGTTTCAAGCACGATGGAACGTGCTGGTAACCACCCCTTTGGCCGCGGCAGTCCACCCTGCCGCGGCAGCCTGTACTGCCGCGCCAATAGCCGCGGCAGTGTAGACTGCAGCGGCCAAAGATAGTTCGTCTGATCGGTTATTTCGCTTCCATCTCAACTGTTGTGCATTGCTACCCCTATAAATACCTCCCTAGACACGAAATAAAGGAGGAGGGGCAGATTAGAGCAGAAAAGGCTTAAGCTTTTGGTGAATTAGAGCAAAAGAGAGAGTCTTCCTTCTTCACAAACATCTTCAAGAAGCTTTTGGCGATTCCTAGAGATCTAAGCTCTGACTTGATCTTTAGAAGAGTGAACATCTTACATCGATAAGATATTCGCTTCAAATTCTTACTTCGATAAACGAAGGAAGAATCATTAAACCCCTCACGGTTCAATCAGAATCTGTGATTTGGTGGTCCGCGAGTCAAAGCGCTCCCGGCACAGGCAAAGATCCCACGCAAGCAGCGATCCAAACAACGATCCTGCGTTTGTTTCTAAAAAGTTGTAATTTTCCTTTTGTTGTGTAAAAGAAGTCTTATAAAAAGACTATCTCTTTTGAATTTATTGTAATCGACCGAAGATATAATGAATTCCATAACAAAACCAACTTTTGACGCAAACACTTATGTCCTAAGTAGGATTACTTTCCTCCTAGTAGTAAAGAGTGTATAGATTTTTGTTAACTTTTTTTTTTCAACTTTAGGGAGTGGTTTTGTTCTTAATATAAGAGTAAATCATTTGCCGTAGACAGGACAAGTTAGTTCTAGTTCTGTTCTCTCTTTCTATGAAAACATGTCAATTATTCTCAAATTGTTAAGTCACACCCTAGCAGTTACCAATTAACTTCAGTTTGGACATATAGAATGAGATATATAGTTGCGGCACATTTGGAATTCACAAAATAGCAGTTGTAATGTTACAAAAGAGAGATCAAAGCGTGTTGCCATGAAATTGCTTTGGTTCCTCTTTCTGGATTTAATTATTGCTTTGCTTGTCGTTAGCAACGACTGTTATATTTCTAAACTACTAATTTAAGGCCTTTCTCCTCCTTTTGCTTTAAGCATAAAAAAATCAAGCGAACGAAGTAAGCAAGCATTCATGACAAATTACAACAAACAGAGAAATTAAGAAGAGGAACAAGCATCACGTGTAGGGGGAGAATGGCTACATTTTTATTTTTATTTTTTGGGATTTATTACACCACCGTAGCCTGTGGGATGATGTAACTATAAGGGTGATTCTGCACTTGTTGATTCTAATTACATAAGTGACCCTAAGATTTATGGGCAAATTAACACTATTTATGTATTGCTATGTTGAATATCGATTACCATGATAATAAGGGTTAGCATTTTGGTTAGGATGGAGTAGGATTGGGATTAGTGCGATTAACAATCTTAGAATTATAAGTGTAGAGAAGGTCATTTTATATAATTACATCGTACTTTAGGATGTTTGAATATGGTAAATATTTAACAAACATATTAAACAGCAAAAAAGTTGGAATATGAGTTTATTTTTATATATCTCCCAAGCATTACTAAAAATTGTCTGCATATTTACTGGGACACTGAAGTGTTGGTGATTACGTAAAATTTCAAGCGACAAATTTGAAAAGGGAGGCGTTACAGGCACATTCTCGGGCACACATCCGGCCACATCTCCTTCTAGATAAAGTGCAGAGAGCCCCACTTGAGATTTTTTTAAAAAATCTCAAGTGGGGCCCTCTGCACTTTAACTTGAAGGATGTGTGGCCCGAGGTGTGCGTCTATCATTTCTTCTTTGAAAAATCTTTTCTTTTTTTCCCCTCCTCAAAATTCAAAACATAAAATAAATAAATAAATAAATTAGTTAGGACGGCGTCGTTTGTCCGGCCTGTAGGGCCGCCATTCAAAGCAGCAGCTGTGGGCCTCACTAATTCCAAGAGAACTCCGGACTCCCGTTCTTTTCAAAATATTTATTTATTTAACAAATGTATTAAACATCAAAACCTTTATTTAACCGTTTTACATCCTACCATTTTTACCACAGCGTTTGCGCGTCTAGTTTTTTTTTCCTTTTTTCCCCTCTTGTTAAATTTAATTTAATTAATTAATTAATTAACCTCGCACCTATTTTTTGTGCTATAAATAAGGGGCTCGGGGTTCCAAGGTAAGGCTTGAAGCGGCCGCTAGAGCGAAAGAGAGATCCGCGCATCTCTTAACAAAATCTAGCGACTTCTTCTTCTGCTTCTTCCCCCGCCCTTTTGTTTCACCAAAAACAGCAAAAAAAATGGTTGAGACCCCCTCATCATCTTCTTCCTCCTCCTCTTCCTGCGCTTCCTTTAGCTCTTTCGACGACGTCTCCGTCAAGTCGAACGGCGCCGTCAAGTTCCTCTGCAGCTA
>NC_033802.1:68260999-68263967 GCF_001876935.1 Asparagus officinalis
GGGAGACTCGTGTCCTCGCCGTCGACCGTTCGGTCCCGTTTTCAGGTCGGTTTTTTGTTCCGTCGTTGTTATTAATTTCTTGAGTTGATCAGATTGTGGAAAGGGAAATAAAGGGACTGAGTTAAGAGGGGGTTTATTTTTTTTCTTTTTTTTTTTGGTGGATTTAACAGAGCTGCAGACGAAACTGGGGGAATTGTGCGGCTGGGGATCGGTGAGCCTGAGGTGCCAGCTGCCGACCGAGGATCTCGATGCGCTCGTTTCCATCACGTCCGATGAGGATCTGGCGAATCTGATCGAGGAGTACGATTTGGCGAACAGAGAGAGGGTAAATCCCCTAAAGATCAGAGCTTTCCTTCATGAGCCGATGGCGTCCTCCAAATCCTCGAAAAGTCCCTCCCCGCCGCCGCAGGCGTCGTCGTCGTCGTCGTTGTCCCCAGTTCGGTCTCATCGCTGTCATCACCACCACCACCATCATCATCATCATCATGATCATCAGATCCCGTCTGTGCCTTCGAGATTGTACGGTCGATCTCTGAGGGATGCTCGATTCGACGACAAGTATGATCATCACCAGCGTCAGCAGCATGCACAGCCGAGGAACTATCGCTATCTGGTGCACAATTGATCGATGATTTTGAGAGGTAAAAACAACAACAACAAAAAAACCAGAAAAAAACAAGGGGGAACCACTGCAAGCGAACTTTGAGGACATGCGTTTGATGTAAAACAGGGGACTGTAACCGTACTTTTCTTAAATACAAAAAAAGCGAAAAAAAAACACAAAACCCAGAAAAAGATTAAACCTTAAACTTTAAAACGATTAAAATTACTGGTGTGGGATTTTTTTTTTTAACTCAATTTCAGTCCGTGCTCTTTCCCGTTCATCTTCTCCGCTTGAATTTGGGCTGTTCTGTTTCCCTTGTCACCTTGTGTGGTTGTCATGTGCGTAGCACGTGCGTTCTGATTTCGGATCCCGTTTCCTCGCCGTTATGTTTGACGTCTTTTCTGGCTTTGTATTGGACGTCTGTTCCGTCAATTGCCGTTTGCTTTCTGTGACGTGTAGTTTAAGTTGGGCACTATTTTTTTTTCTTCCTTCTTTTTCTTAAGAACTTTTTCTTTAATTTCCTTTTTAATATTTTGGGGGAAGAACTTTTCGTTGTTTGTAAATTGTAATAATTTTCTATCGTAAGTTTCTTACTGATGTATTTTGTTTTTCTTTTTATCTTTTGCAGGTGAATTCTCGGCGTTGAAATACGGAGATGCTACTGTCGCTTCGTCACTGCAGAAATTCCGGATAAATACGTATACACAAGTACACAACAGATATTTATTCTATTTTTAAATCTTTTTGTTCATATTTTTTTTTTCTTCACTTCATTTTTAAAATCTCTTTAAAAATTGTTTTGTTAACAATGATTTCTATTGGCTTGTTTATGTTTGAATTTTCACGTGTTGAATTTCAATATTGCAGGTGTGTGCATAATCAAATATAAATTTGCGGGCAGGACCCTCAAGAGTGACTCATAGAACCAAAACTAGCACCAACGCGGGATTTCACACGCAATGCCAGCAGTCTTTTATGGACTTGTGACAAAATATCCATTACAAGAGGACTTTCACCTAGCCCTTAGCTTACGCTGACCAAGAGCTATAATAATGACTAAATAACATATTAAATTTATTTTTATCGAAAAATCGTAGTCATATCTCAATTTTATCAATTCACCTTAACTCCAAATAAAATTGCAGTCATAAAATTGTAATAATATTTTTCCAAAGGCATTAATCTGACAAAAACGACAAAAAGTGTTCTTACCCTTGTTAATTCAACTAAGAAATGGTCATTTTGGTACTTAAAAGATGAACTATTAATGATTTCAAAAATAATATTTGGAATGTGCAAATACAAAAATAATCCTTCATAAATATAAGGGAAACATGGATCAGTAAGTCAATAAATGATTTCTGTAATTTGTTTATAATTAAATTCAAACCAAACCTTGATTTTAGCTCTGAACTTGTTCCATCCCTTTGATATGTAGATCGAGAGTCTGGGTTTTTTGGGGGGTGGTGTAAAAAAAAAGGAAATTCTGTAGTCAGTGAGTTAAGTTTCTTTAGGTGGTGTAAAAAGAGAAACTTAAAAGAGTTGTAAATAAAAAAACTAAATAAATAAAAGAATCGTTTCTTTTGGCTCTTGTCCTATGAATTACACTACTTTAACTAGTAAATTAGAGTCATTTTCAACATTTGATCAGCCTTCTAGAAATAAATGGTAATAAAAAAAAAGATCAAAGGTGGAACTTGCAAATAGTCAAACCCGAAGGGAATTATGGTCAGAAGAACCGTCTCTGTTTATTTTCCACATGAGTGTGAAAGTTCGCTAAAAAAAACAGAATATATTCAATTTAGCTTCCAAGAAAGTCTGAAGGGCATCGTTTGAAATAATGAGAATATTATTTAGGATATTCCACTCGCTCAACCCACTTTGAAGGATGCCTCCCATTTTTCCACTTCAATATCAGAAAAATATCCTGATATTCTGGACATCGTCTAGATTCCCCCCTTTTTTTTATTTCCGCTTTTTTCTGAATCACCCGTTTTTATTTGGAGACCGAACTACTTTGTATTTTTATTTATTTTCTTTAAGGGAATCAAACCTAATCAAAGTGAATAGGAGCAACAGCATGTTACCTGAGTGGGGCCCTTTCATGAAGATGACATATGATCTACACTCGCAGCGAGCGTTTCCATTGGTTAGACACAGTGGTTCGGTGGTTCGCTAAATTTTTTCTTTTGAAAGCTCGTCAAAAAGTATCACTTTTGATACTTTTGGCATGCTTTCAAGATATTCTTTCTCTCAAAAACAGGGAACCAAAAAGCCCCGAAACCTTTATCTCGGAACGTACATATGACCACTTGGAAGTTGGCCATCCCTGAAAAGTATTTGGTTAAATTTCACAGAACGCCC
>NC_033802.1:68263977-68283330 GCF_001876935.1 Asparagus officinalis
AAAATCCCCCAAACTGTGGGGGTCTCACAAAATTCTTTTGAGCTTTTCAAACTTTCGCAACAGAATCTCATATAAATGATAATATTAGAAATGGCTCTGAGGAAAAACCTCTCAATTTAATCATTTCAGGTTTACAGACAATGGAAACCCCTCGAATTGAGGGGTTCCATGATGAAAAACATATAGGATTTGGTGATGGAAGAATCTGCTCGAGACTTGTCCTTTCTGATCACAGTGCAAAAATTATGAGCTTCAAGTGATCAAATGGGAGGAGCTGGATATGAAACAGGCAAATGTTGAAGAATCAAAGTATCAAACAAACTAAAGGGGTTATAGAGAAAATCTTATGTAAAAACTTAAGTGTATAGGAGCTAGTCATCCACCAATTTTTTCATCCATTAATGTTGCATCGGGATCCGTGAAAGATATGAAGAGTTTTTTAAGATTTGTGTATCTTTTGATGACACAAATCTAAAAAGACAAGATGAGTGGATAAAAAGTTTGGTGAACAATGTCTCCTATCCACTTAAGTTGGCATAAGCTAATCTCTAACATATAACCTATATGGTGTGTTTGGGAGTTTACTTAGGGTGTGTTTGGATTTCAATGGGGTTAAGGGAAGTTAAGAGAAACTAGGTGAGAGAATGGAAGGGAAGGGAAGGGAGTTCCCTTCCCCTTGGTTACACCCCAATTTGGAGGGTAACAAATTTCATACTATTAGGGGATGAACCAAGAGGAACTAGGATGAATAACTTCACCTCCTAAATGTTCCCAAAAAAGGTGAATGGTTCCTCTAACTTCCCTTCATCCTTGTACCCCTCAATCCAAACAAGCCCTTAGGGAAGGGAAGGAAGGGGAAAATTTTTCTTTCCTTCTCTTTCTCTCCATTACATTCCAATTTGGGGTGTAAGAATTTGCGTCAAATTTTTCCTTCCTTCCACTCCTCTACCCTCCAAAATGAAACTCTCAAACAATATTAAAATAAAACTTCTCTTCCCTTCCCTCTCTCCCTCCATCCAAACAGACCAATAGACTATCCCTCACTTTTCTAGTCATGCTATGATAAGAATAGGCTTTTAGGATGAAAAGAGACAATATTATTCATTATATTAAGGTACTTATATACAATTGTTGGTGTGGCTTGGTGAGAGATGGTCGAATTGGAGCACGTCAGTTACAAGAATTGCATGCTGCAAGATTGTGGTGTTGTCCGGTGAGGGTGTGGACTAAGACGGTGAGGCCGCAATGTAGTCTGGTACGATGGTGTCGCTGCTGTGTGCATTGCAAATGGAAATGTTCTAGCAGGATCAGTGGGCATTGCATATGGAGATGGTCCGGCGGTGTCACTATAATTGACGCTTTAAGTGAAGAGGTTTGGTGGTTTTCTAGCCCGAAGAGATCTTGGTTGAGGGGAGGCTGTTGGCCGGAGGTAAATGCTTGGCAGGAGGGATACTGGCCAAGGGAACTGACTTAGTCGGGAGTGGTGGTTGAAAAATGTCGCTATGGCATTTAAATGTGAGGCTCGGATGGAGAGGCGTGCAACAACAGTAGGTGGTGCACCGGGGTCGACACATGGTGTTGAGGTTGCGCAAAGAAGAGAGCATGATGTTTCGGGCCCCCCCCCCCCCGCCTGCTAGAAATCGAGGGAAAAAGAGAGGTCTCTCTAGAGCTAACATCAATGCTCTGATCTCATAATAAGAATAGAGCTTTCGGGAAGAAAAGGGATAACACTAAAGTGTTTATATATAAATAGCAAGGAGAGAACTTCTAAAATTCTAGGCGACAATAGAACTAAAATAAAAGAAAATAAAATAGCCTAATTACATTATCTAACAAGATAATGATGTCATCCTCGACCAAACCACACTGGATTTGGATCATCTCCACTACAAAAAAGTAGTAGAGAGACCACTACTTTTAATCTCAAGCGTTGATTATTTAGTAGACGGTTATGATACAATCTAAATCTAACACTTACCATACCCCCGTGTATTGCACTCATTCCTAATTTGCACTAAAAGAAAAAAATCATAACCATCAACTAGATAATCAATGACTGTGATTATGTAGTGGTCCCTCCACTATTTTTTTGTAGTGGAGAGGATCCGAATCCAACCACACTAGGTGTGGTTTACGCTCCGGTTCGAACCAGACTAAGACTAGATTCCTCCCAGCCCAAATCACATGCATATAAAAATAGTTTATTCTTCTACAATTGAATACAATAACAATGTTTTGAAACTTCCCACAAAGTTCGAGGACATCTAATTACTTCGTGAATATAATCAGGATATCCCATTCACACACACAACACGGAGATCGATCAGCGGCTCTTCTCATTCCCACTTCGATCAATGGCGAAGCCAAATCCTAATATATATTCCGATTACCTCTCCTTTTTTTCTCATATTTTATTTGAACGGACCACTTTTCTTCCCCTTTAAAATATTAATTTGTTGGTACGCGAAATAATCAAATTCGTGATTATAAAATAGGAAAGTTGGTTAGCTTAGTTAGCGACAGCCGCACGTTATTAGTGTAGCGTCTTAATGAAAATGATTGTACGTAAGTGGTGATCATAATTGGCTAGATACAGTGTCTCATTATTACTTCGTCAATTCTGGGACGTTAAATTCTTATCTTGGTGTTATATAATTATTCCACTTGTGCGTTGGAAACTATACACGCTTTACACGGGGTTCAGATTCATCATTCATGCACTTGTTTGTCGACCACACTAAGGGGCTGTTTGGTTCCATGTTTTTAAGAGAAATACTCTCTTGAAAACCTATCAAAAGTGTTAAAAGTATCACTTTTTAGGGATTTGGATCCTCTCCACTACAAAAAAGTAGTGGAGGGACCACTACTTTTAATCTCAAGCATTGATTATTTAGTAGGCGGTTATGATACAATCTAAATCTAACACTTATCATACCGCCGTGTATTGCACTCATTCCTAATTTGCACTAAAAGAAAAAATCATAACCATCAACTAGATAATCAATGGCTGTGATTATGTAGTGGTCCCTCCACTATTTTTTTTGTAGTGGAGAGGATCCAAATCCACTTTTTAGCAGGCTTTCAGCTAAAATCTTCTTTTTTAGAGACGATTTTGGCTGAAAGCTGCCAAGAAGTGACACTTTTAGCGGGCTTTTAAGATAGTCCTTCCCTCAAAAACAGGGAACCAAACAGCCCCAAATTAAGAAAGAAACTCTCCGACGAAAAATTAAATTTAAGCATGAAAGGTCGAACGAAAATTTTGAAGTTCTAAGAGGATTAAATTGAGCAGAAAAGAACCATGGACCACCGTCTTTGAAACATTACCCTCCTAAAAGCTTATTGTGCAATTAATCCCTCGATCCATATCTACATTACATAGCATCATGACTTTTTAGTTCGGTGGTTCAACACAAAATTTTGCAGCCAGTTTACCTTAAAATTCACGGTTGCTGATGTAAAACACGCTGCAGATGAGTTCATGGAATGATTGGATAGCTACAAGTCCAAGCAGAGGTCGAGAAAGAGATTTTAACTTGCTCGTGGAGAATGGATCATATCTCCAAATTTGTTTGTCAAAATATGACATATAATATCTATAAGCAACATTCATGTTGTCTTTTTGCTACTCCTCCTACGTACTACAGGAAGATACGATGTGTATGATTTCCCCACCATCGAAGTAGATTTGAATGACCGCATATACACTTGTTGTACGTGAATGGCAAGTAGTCGTGCTACCTTGCACACATGCAGGTATGGTAATTCGACAAAATAACGATATTCTTTAGTCCTATATTTCTCACTATTCACTACAAGAAATTACGTCTTTAACGAAGGGATTTCCCTTCGTTAAAGAGCTGAAAACCGTCGTTATTGTATGCTAACGACATGAAAAAATCCCTTCGTCACCCGTCGTTGAAGCCCTCTTCGCTAAAGGGTCACGAAGGGATATACCACCCGTCGTTATAGAGTGTATAATGACGGAACATATTACCGTCGTTAATATCTACGACGGTAATTATCACCGTCGTTACCATTAGTGACGGGGTTATTTTCCCGTCGTTACCATCAGCGACGGGAATATTTTCCCGTCGTTATAATTAGTTACGGGGATATTTTCCCGTCGTTACTTTAAATGACGGGTTTTCATTCCCGTTGTTATTGTGTAATGATGGTTTGTACGCCCGTTATTATTGTGTAACAACGGGTGACAACCCCGTCATTAAAGGCCAATTAATGATGGTTGGATACCGTCGTAAAAGTCCTCATGGTGGGTAATTAGTAACCTATCAACGATGGTGCTTTCCCTTCGTTGATAAACAAAACGTTGTTTATAAAACCGTCATTATAGACTACAAATTTCTAATTTATATTAATGATAATTTTTCCATTCATAGATAACTATCATATTATTCTCAATATGAAACTAAGATTCACAACACAAATATATTAAAAACACTCAATAATGAATAAAAGAGAAATAAAAAACTCCATTCATTAATAACATCAATAAATAAAATTCCATCATTCTCAAATATTCAACACTAATAACAAGTGTTAATATCCCAATTATTCTAAAGGAAAATACGTGAAGCTATCTAAAACAAATTAAAATAAAAGTTTGGGGAAGACACATTCTTTCATCTCTAATCATCGTCAAAAGAAGACTCGAGCTACCCCTCTCCTAATCCTGCATGGATAACCTGAAAAATTAAAAAAATCACATAATTAAGAAATATCAATTAAGCAATTATTATCTTATTAAGTAAAAATCTCATTTTCTCAAGTGCAAGTAGTCAATCATAAAAATATATAAGAGATTTTATAATAAATAATTACTTAGTCCTGCACATGTTCTCGAGTTTGTGGAGTCAATGAAGATGGCTGCCTAAAAAAATCTCCTGCATAGCTTTCACTTGTGACTCTAAGTGAGACATCATTTGTTATTGTTGATGTTGTTGTTGCTCCTGCTCATATTTCATATCCTTCAAACAAAAAAAATGTTCAGCCGAGAAAATAATTATGCCTCTTTTGTATGATGTCCTCTACAGATACAACAAATGACAGTCTCCTGCTTAATCTTCTATATTTAAAATCGACATCTTTAATGGTGAAACACAAAAGAAAACGGAAAGTATGACCCTTATTATGCAAGATAGATAGGAATAACATGAAACACAAAAGAAAACGGAAAGTATGACCCTTATTATGCAAGATAGATAGGAATAACATGCCATATGAGTCAAAACCATGGTAATAGAGAAAGGGTAAGCTATCTAAGGTATCGTTGAAGAATGGAGATCTATAGAACCAATTTCATGTGGTTAAATAGTAAGTGTGAAATGAACTTGACATTAACTATGCTCAAAGTTTCCCATAACTTCTCGAGCATTAATTAGGTTCTCATAATATTACATGCGTCATCGGTGTTTGATGGGGATCAGCTATCTGCAGTGATTTTTAGACAGCCTACAAGAGGACTCATTAAATTTGAACTAGGCTCTAGCCTTGTACAGAGCTTGATGCCAAAGTAATTACAAAGGGATTTTTTTTAATTCACTGGGCAACCTTTTAACAGATCTAATTCATTGGACAGGTTAACATCTATTGCTGAGGAAACGTTTGTGATAAATGAAGAAGAGAGCTCAAAAGAATATCACATTATGTTGATTTCACTTTTGGGCTGCTTAGAAAAAATACACATTGTTGGGAGTGCTCTAACAACTAAGAATAGCATATAAACATTTTTTAACAAGTTCTGCCATGTTCCAAAACAAATAAAAAGGCTTCTCAGCTTGCAACCAGATGATGCATGAGTAGGACATGCTTAAAAGTTTTGACATCTGTGTCAAGATAGTGTAGTAGATAACAACGGATAATATAGACTATCACTTTTGTTCTTCTGCCATGAATTAAATCAAACTACTTGCATCTGCTTCTGAATGTAGATTACCTCAAGCTCAAAATCTATCAAAAAAATGATCCCAAAATATGTGGTTCAAAGTATTGTATTTTTTCAAAACATCACCTTTTATGCCTTACAACATTCATGAAAATTCTAGTTGTTTATTATCACTATTTCCTGAAACCTCCATCACGTGATGTTCTTTCCTTATCTGAATTTTAGAATAATCAAGCAAAATAACTTTAGAAGGATCATCCTCATGGAAGCATGTCTAAGAACCTTGCTATAATGCATCAACAAACAAGTTAAAGAACAAGAGAACATACCCAACTCCTTTTGATCGATCGTCTCGAGTTCCGATCCATGATCAGCCGCACGTCTCTAACCTGGAAGCCATAAATTAATTGCTTGTAAATCTAACATCATTAATGAAGTAATACTTATACAGTTTGCAGCTTAAAAATGCATTGCCATGCTTACTACACATAACACCACCCTAAGGACTGCACCCAATATGGTGAGCAATCAAACTTCCAATTCTTTTCACACTCACCAAATAAAAGAATGTTGAGCCACAAAAAAGTCATTATAATAGGCCTCATTTAAGGCACAGAAGCATTTACTGCAATAAGAAGCAAGTGTATCTCAATGTATGTACTGAAGATATTGAAATAGAGAATTGCCTACCAAAAGCTTTAATCCTAATAAGATAACAAGTTACGAAATATTTTAAATAATAAACTGGGCAGGGGAGATAAGTATACTTGTACTACTATGTAAGCTCAGATACCTGTGGTTGCATGATACATGTAAATATCAGAACACTCTTCTCAGATGGATGTGTAATGTCAATACAAGAAGCTAAACCTAACAAATTAAAAACAATCATCAACCTCATATTATTGTGTGATAAGAGGACCAAGTAACTCATTCCACTAACCTTCCCTGCTTTCGAGAAGAATTCATAAACATCCCTCTCTGTCGCTTTCAAAGGCATCTAAAATCACAAAAGAGAAAAAAATTTAGAAGTTGGCTGTGTATGGATGAAATGAGAGGCCACACTTCCACCTCTTGTCCATTGAACACATCGACCACAGGATCTACAATTTGGACTCCAGCCTGCAAAAAAAACGGTTAGACCATGTCTTTGCTTCTACAAGAAAAAAGAATTAAGTAAATTCAGAAGTTAACCAAGGTTGGATAAAGGTATACCAATGACAGTCACCTTTGACTGACATATAGCCTATCTCTCGCGAACAAATCAACTATAAGCCACTTTTTGTAGCATAAAATAAACCAATTGGACAAATTGTCGCCAAATAGTAGTCTGGAATCTAAAAGCATTTAATCTAGATAATGGATATCTCACAATAAGATTTTAGATTGTCTACTAAAAATCATCTGCGGAAACATGGTTTACATCACAGCGTATTATGCTTCTGCATGACACGGCCTTAGTAGTAGGATAAGTCTAGGGGCTTATACACCCATGTAACTGATACAACAGAAAATATCCAAATTCATAAATCTTTGCATGTACCATATTATAAGATATGCTGCTGATATAATTGGAACTGCCTAAAATTTCAAGCTCCAAGGTAGGAAATCAACTTAGGATGAATTGCTTCAACAATTTGATAGTAGAAAATGCAGTAACTTTATTTTCTTGTTGCATTTTCAAAAAATGAATAGAGAATTTGGCACAAGCCTAGATTCATGTGCACATATATATTGACATACCAAATATGTAATAAGTGCGAGTTAATACTAGATGAATAGGATATTTGATTAGGAAATAACAGTGCAGAAATAGATGAAGACTACTCTAAAACAGGCCAATATCGCATGCGCACAAAATTTTTGGTGAATATGAGAGTGTAGGCATCAAAAAATGCTAATAGATATCCCAAGCATAGATAAGATCATTCAAAAATTCACAAGAAAGGATTTCATACTGTTTTGAAAAAATCAAAACAAGTATGAACTGTCTCGCCAGCGAGACAGTCTTTGCTGTCTCGCCAGCGAGACAGTGTTGAAATAGTCAAAACTACATTTGTAACTGCCCTACACGTGTCCATTAACTGCCAAGGGACGTGGGAAACATCATGGGCGAAAATCACGTGGATAACTGCCAAAATAACGGAGTTTGAAACGTGGGAGAACAGTTACAGCGAGAAACTGCCATTTTCCGAGACAGCATTTACTGTCTCGCTGAGCGAGACAGCAAATTTACTGTCTCGCGGGTCGAGACAGCAAACGCTGTCTCGCCCAGCGAGACAGTAAACACTGTCTCGCCGTACTGACTTCTTCGATTGTTAAGTTTTTGCAGTTACTGACCCTTGAGGCTATAAATACCCCCTAGGGTCACTTCTGACGAGGATCGAGCATTTGTTAGAGCATTCCAGAGCAGAGAGAGAGCAGATTTGAGTTCTTTTCTTGCAACGCCTTGAAATTAAGCTTCGACTTGATTTTAAGAAGAACGACTATCTTACTTCGATAAGATATCGTTTCAATTTCTACTTCGATAACGAAGTTAGAATCATAAGCCCCCTCTTCACGATCTGTGAATCGGCGGTCCACGAACCAAAGCGTTCCCGGCACAGGCAAAGTCCCACGAAAACGAGAATTGATAGACGATTTTCGTGTTTGTTTCTCAAGAGTTGTAATTTTTGATTTGTTGTGTAGAAAAAGTCTTATAAAAAGATTATTCTTTCGAATTTGTTGTAATCGAACAAAGTTATAATGAATTCCACAGCAGCGACTTTTGAACCAAACAAGCTGGCGACCACAGTGGGAGCCAGCGGTCTCGCTGCCGAGACCACTGCCCTACACGTGTCCATTAACTGCCAAGGGACGTGGGAAACATCATGGGCGAAAATCACGTGGATAACTGCCAAAATAACGGAGTTTGAAACGTGAGAGAACAGTTACAGCGAGAAACTGCCATTTTCCGAGACAGCATTTACTGTCTCGCTGAGCGAGACAGCAAATTTACTGTCTCGCGGGTCGAGACAGCAAACGCTGTCTCGCCCAGCGAGACAGTAAACACTGTCTCGCCGTACTGACTTCTTCGATTGTTAAGTTTTTGCAGTTACTGACCCTTGAGGCTATAAATACCCCCCTAGGGTCACTTCTGACGAGGATCGAGCATTTGTTAGAGCATTCCAGAGCAGAGAGAGCAGAGATTTGAGTTCTTTTCTTGCAACGCCTTGAAATTAAGCTTCGACTTGATTTTAAGAAGAACGACTATCTTACTTCGATAAGATATCGTTTCAATTTCTACTTCGATAACGAAGTTAGAATCATAAGCCCCCTCTTCACGATCTGTGAATCGGCGGTCCACGAACCAAAGCGTTCCCGGCACAGGCAAAGTCCCACGAAAACGAGAATTGATAGACGATTTTCGTGTTTGTTTCTCAAGAGTTGTAATTTTTGTTTTGTTGTGTAGAAAAAGTCTTATAAAAAGATTATTCTTTCGAATTTGTTGTAATCGAACAAAGTTATAATGAATTCCACAGCAGCGACTTTTGAACCAAACAAGCTGGCGACCACAGTGGGAGCCAGCGGTCTCGCTGCCGAGACCGCGGTGTCGCAACCGATCAAGATCATCATCAATGAAGAGATCGAATACGAATTCGATCAGGCGAAGTTTGAGGAGTATTTATCATCCTCATCCGCGAAATCTTCCTCGTCTCGCAAATATAGGAAGATTTCGAAAACTTTCAAGTCTGCAATTCCAACGGAGGCCGCAGACAAAGATTCTGGCTCGATCGTTGTTAAGGAATCTCCTTGCAACGTCCCTGCTCAAAACGACTCTACACCAGTTACGGAGTCGTTGATCAATAGCTCACCGGTGCTGACGAAAAGAGCTCGTCAGAGACAGCGTCAGCGCCGTGCTCGACAATTGGCTAAGGCCATGCAACAAACCGACGGGGTCCATTACTATGCGGACCTAGAGTCGAGGAAACAGAAAGCGGTTCAATTGCCCCAACGGCAAAATAATTGTATTTCTGCAAAACTTACGACGGAGGAGTGGACTCTCGTCAAAAGGGCCCGTTCAACCCTCAAGGAACGGATACAGAGGCGTAAGGCGAAGGCTGCCCAAACTCGCGCTCTTCGTCAACAAGCGCAAGGAACCAAGAAAGAGACAGTGTCTGAAAAGTCACCGAAGAATCGTAAAGTCTGGATGCCAAAGACGCCGCAAGCATCTGTTCCGGGCCCATCTACTGCGTCGTCGGTGAAACCCTGGGTTAGCCCAGATTTGTCTAAGTTTAAAGTGACAATGGCAGATCGCCTCGGTCCTTCGGTTGACGATCGAGGCAAAGCCCCAGTTAAACAACCATCAGATGCTGCAAATAAACCCATAGTGGTTTCATATGCAGGGGGTCGTAAACACCCACCTGTCAGAACCTCACAAGTCCAGAACGAGAGAATACCAGTTCACTCTCGTTTAGGACCTATGAAAACTCCACTCCCGCAAGGGGGTGGATTCAAAAATTCAACTTTGGATCGCTCAGAGGCGACGACCAGTCGTCCTATGTATGTTAACAAAGTTCAGAGGCAAAGGATAGGTTGCTCGAATCACAATAATGACGAGCTGTACTATCAGAAGAAGAATTTAAGAAAGAGGATTGTCCGAGAGAATGAGTCCCATTGCGCTTGCGAGAGACTCATCAAAGCAGTGCTGACAGAATGCGGATGCTCTAAGAATAATTCAACAAGAGTCTCCGTATTTCAAAGATTGTCCAATGAAGCGTCAAAACCCAAAATGAGACGTTTCAACAAGAAAAAATCTGTAATCCAACGAGATGAATTCCCTGAGGTCACTATCAACATGACCAACAAAGGAAAGAAACAGTTAGTTAACCCCGACCCTGATTTCTCTCCGGGAGGGAGAGTTGAGCAGGGTCTTTCTCAAAGGATGGCGCGATTACAAAGAAGAGCCAACCTACGACGAGATTACAAGAGAATGCACGAGGGGTTATCTTCGGACGAAGAATTATCAGACACTTGTTCTGCTGTCGCTTCTGACGACACCACATCCAGTGTTGGACAAGCCAGAGAATCATTTGCAATTACGCCAGATCAATTGGCTCACATGCTGCAGGAAGCGTTGGCTAAACAACGCGAAGAAATTAGAGCTGAGTTCAAAACCGAAATGGAGTTGACTATGCAGCAGATGCGGGATTTGCAGGTTCAGCAACACCAACCGGAATCAAGCCAAAGAGCAGAATCCAGTCGGCGTAATGAAGAGGATGAGACGATATTTGAAGATCCTCCTCCAGATAAAGACAACTCCGGAAGCGATCCGACCAAGTCAGCCACTCAACCTCCACAGATCTATTTGAAGAAAAGCGAGGAAGAGGACAAGAAGATGCACGATCTTGAGAGCAAAGTCAACGCTTTGATGACGGCTCAAGAAGTGAAGAAAACGGGCATCCCATACCCGTACCCGAGGGAGTGGGACCTGATTCCTTATCCCCAGAAATTTAATTTGATTAACTTTACTCCTTTTGATGGCAGGGGTTCACCAACTCAGCACTTGATCTATTTCAAGTCGCATCTCGGCGCAATATCTGGGAACGAAGCCCTGATGGTCCGGTCATTCGTAGGAACCCTTCGCGGGCCTGCCTTCGATTGGTACCGACGCCTTAAGCCTGGGAGTATCACTAGCTGGGCAGACATGGAAGAGTTATTCCTCACCAATTTCTTCGACGACGACACGGAAGTCTCGATCGGCACGTTGTTGGATGAGAAGCAGAAGGATGGGGAATCGGTTGATGTCTTTGTCAAACGATTCCGGGACAAAGCGGTGAACTGCAGAGATCCACTCACTGAGGAATTTATTCTGCAAACATGTCATAATAATCTGTCCTTGGATGTATTAGAAGTGGTGGGGGTTGTTCCCTCTAAAACTTGGAAAGAGATGAAAGTAAGAGGTGAACAAGCTGAACGCTTCCTCAAGAGAAAGAATTTGGAGCGAGGTTTGCCACCAGCTAATAATCAGAATCAAAATCAAAAGCAGAACTTTAACCCTCGAGGCAGAGGAAGAGGGTCTGTAGCCGCTGTGGACGCACATCAGACGTCACAACAGCCACCGCAACAACCGCAACAATCATCCTTCCAGTTGGCGCCAAACCAGAATCAACAGCCTTCGAAGCAGTTTAAGAATTCTGAGCCCAGATTCCCAAAGGAATACTCTTTCAAAGATGATGAAGTTCCGGTCATCTTCAAATACTTGTTAGAGAACAACAAGATCAAGCTTCCACCGGTCACAAACCAAGAAGAAGCAACGAAGATCAATGACCCAAAGTATTGTGCATATCACAGAAGGGTCCACCATCCTACTAAGACATGTTATGTTTTAAAGGATAAAATTCAAACATTGATTGATGTTGGTATTGTGACACCGAAGCCAAAGGAGAAGAAGGTAGGCGCAAACGCGGTCTCTATTAGCTTCGGATCGGTTCCTTTGTCCTGGTTTCAAGCCGAGCCAGTATCAAAGGTCAAGATGCAAACCATCAACGATGACCCTCATGGACAGCGCCAGAAGGGGCTCGTATCTCACACAGCCCCCAACGGCGAAATCCTTTGGGTTCATCCGGATTTGCTTGAAGATGAACAGTGGACGACACCCACATCAAAGAAGAAGTCAAAAGGCAAGGGAAAGGAGAAGTCCTGCTATGGAGCCTCGGCGATTCCCGAGAAGAACGATGAGGATATAGCAGCTTTATCACTTTCTGATGGAGAACAGGAAGTTTTTGCTACAAGAAGTGGAAACGAGTACCATTATAGGTATCCGGAAACCTCAGATCCAAATGCCAAAACTCTTACGGAGCTGGGGGTAGCCATAACTCCACCAGTAGCAGCTGAAAAACCTCAGAAAGTTGTTAAGCAAAAAGAAAAAGAACCTCAACACAGAGAGGTTCAAATTCCGAAGCAGTCTCGTTTTAGTCGACCGATTGGACGAGACAAACCGGAAAGCTCGAACGCACCATATCGTTTCGACGTTATGGCTCAGCTGGCTAATATCCCAGCAAGAATCACATTGTACGAGTTGCTGCGCCTCTCAAAAGAAACCAGAGAAGCTTTACAAGAAGCTTTGGCTGATTCTGAAGTATTCTTAACTCAGGTCAAGCCAGCTCCTGAAGAGCCAGAATCGTCAGTGCAGCATTGCAATCTGGCAGCCACCAAATTTCCTTGCATTGCTTTCACAAAAGAAGACATGCAAGTCAGGAATTCAAAGCATGATAGACCGTTATATTTTACTGGATATATCGGTTCGAGCATGGTTAACCGGATCCAAGTCGATCCGGGTTCCGCTGTTAGTATCATGCCACTTCGTTTGATGTACCACCTCGGAATTCCCGCCAGCAAGTTAGCCTCCACTGGAACGGTTATCTATGGTTTCAACACAAGCGGGTCACGACCGTTGGGAAAAATCCGGGTGAAGTGTCAACTCGGAGATCTGAAGTCTGAAGTCACCTGCTATGTGATCGATGCGGAGACTTCCTATAACTTACTGTTGGGTCGCCCATGGATCCACGGTAATCTTATAGTTCCCTCCACCCTCCATCAGTGTTTGAAATATGTCGACACTAATGAGGAGGTCAAGACGGTGGTCGCGGATAAGCAACCATTCAAGGGGTTAGAAAATTACTTTACTGACTCCCTTCTTTATGGTGCTGAGTCCGAAACTGAACCATCGGCCCATGGCACGGACAGCGGAGAAGAAGCTGATACCGAAGCCGGGCTCGATTATAGTGAAGGTCTTGTACTAAATGACATTGAACCTCTTGTAATCGATCTTGACGGTGATGAATCGTCGGACGAAAGTTGTAACTGGCAGCTTGCCGATGAAATAATAAACCATGATTTAGAGTACTCGCATTGTCTAGATGACGTAATGCAGAAATTGTATGACGACTCTAGTCTACATATGCCACTTCGTTCGTCTTGTACGGCGACGAAACACCTCCAAAGCTCATCTGGAACAACTATGATCCTACCCGCAAAGGCAGGGGGTGAAAAAGAGATAATCTTTGGAAAAGGGGAATCATCCCCCACTCCAGATCATTTCTTAGATAGTAATTCGGATGAAGAAAAACCCGGGCGACACTTCTCTCGGTATAGTTCTCAAGCGAATGATTATATGATGAGTCGAGGCTATGACCTTTCACTTGGTGAAGGCCTTTATTTTGGTCAAGGTATTAGGGTTCCACCCCGTTCTACCTATGTACCAAAAGGAAAACCAGATAATTACTACAGTCGTAATAGAGGTCTGGGTTATGATTCATCCGAAGACGATTATGGCCAACAGATTATTAACCAATTAATAGACAGGAGTGGACATTCATCCGATACTTCAAATTGGGATTCTGACGTGAGCATTGGTGAAAGATTCAAATCCCTAATGTCGAACATGGCGACGGTTGACCCTTCCACAACAGAAGAAGACGATCAGTTACCTGTTTGGGAAGATCCATGGATGCATTACATGAATATCCAATACGGTGATCGATTTGAGCAAAGAGAACCTCCTACCGAGGATAAAGTGGTTCAAGTTAATATGGGTGACGAAAATAATCCGAAGCCTATATTTATCAGCGGTGATCTCCCGCCAGACGAAAAAGAGGAATTAATTGCCCTCGTTAAAGAGTATATCGACGTTTTCGCATGGAACTACGAAGATATGCCAGGACTCGACCCAAATGTAGCAATGCATACCCTTAACATAAAATCGGATGCTAAACCTGTCAAGCAACAACAAAGACGGTTTCGTCCGCAAATTATGGAGGCAATAGAAGCTGAAGTTAAGAAGCTAATTGACTCGGGTTTTGTCAGAGAGGAACAACATCCTGAATGGTTGGCCAATATCGTTCCAGTCCTCAAAAAGAACGGAAAAATCAGAATCTGTATTGACTTCAGAGATCTGAATACAGCATGCCCCAAGGATGATTTTCCCCTACCGATTACGGACGTCATTATCGACAACACATGCGGGTTTGAAAGAATGTCGTTCATGGATGGATTTTCTGGGTATAATCAAATCAAGATGCATCCGGATGATGAAAAGCATACAGCTTTCAGAACACCTCTTGGCGTCTTTTGTTATACCGTTATGCCTTTCGGTTTGAAGAACGCCGGTGCTACGTATCAACGGGCGATGACGAAGATCTTTCAAGAACACCTTAGGAAGACAGTCGAATGCTACGTTGATGACCTAGTCGTTAAGAGTCGTGATAAAAACGACCACATTAACGATCTGAAGACAATGTTCGAACTTATGAGAACTCATCAGTTAAAGATGAACCCGACTAAATCCTTCCTTGGAATGTCGAGCGGTAAATTTCTTGGGTTCGTCGTCACCACAAAAGGTATTCATATTGATCCTGATAAGGTGAAGGCGATAAACGAACTGCAGCCTCCAAGAAATCTTAAAGAACTCAGAGGATTGCAAGGTCGATTAGCATATATCCGTCGGTTTATATCGAACTTGTCCGGAAAATGTCAACCGTTTTCCAAACTCGCAAAGAAAGGCGTGTCGTTCATTTGGGATGAAGCATGTCAGAAGGCATTCGAAGATATCAAGAAATATCTAGCGAATCCACCTATTCTCGTTGCACCGAAATCGGGCAAGCCGTTTTTGATTTATGTCAAAGCGACGAGCCATTCGTTAAGTGCCTTACTTGCACAAGACGACGATAACGGTCACGAGCAAGCTGTGTATTATCTGAGTCGTACATTGGTAGGAGCTGAGTCTCGTTATCCGATGATTGAGAAGGAATGCCTCGCTTTGGTATTCGCGATTCAGAAAATGCGACATTATTTAGTCGGACAGACGATTTATGTCATTTCCAACATAAATCCCGTCCGAGTGTTCATGACCCAACCGGCTTCCATGAATTGGCGTTTGGCCAGATGGGCTTTACTCTTATCGCAATATGACTTGTACTTCAAACAGCAGAAATCTGTTAAAGGACGAGCTATTTGCGACCTTCTGGCAGAAAACCCTACGAAGGATGTAGTCGAATTGTACGACGACCTGCCAGATGAAACTCACGAAGTTAATACCACCTCACATCAACAAGTGTGGCAATTGTACTTCGATGGGGCTTCCCGATCAACCAACGTGGCAAGTGCACCCGGATGTTCTAAAATCTCCTCAGGAGTGGGGGTCGTTTTAGTTTCCCCGGAAAAGCACGTCTTGCCTAGAGCATATTCACTGACTGAACCATGCTCTAATAACGTAGCTGAATACAATGCATTAATAATCGGACTTAATTTCGCCAAAGAGCTGGGGGTCGAATACCTTGAAGCTTTTGGAGATTCTCAACTGGTGGTTAATCAAATACGAGGAGAGTATGAAGTCAGAAATCGAGACCTGATTCCATACCACCAGGTGGCCATCGAAATAGCAAGCTCGTTTGAAGAATTTTTCATCGAGTACGTTCCGCGTCTCCAAAATACATACGCGGATGCATTGGCAGCATTGTCAGTATCCTTGGCTCAACCTCCCGAAACAGAGCAATTAATTACAGTGAGGACTCATCAGCTTATTGTTCCAATCTACGATTCGAATGCTAAAGAGGTATACTCAACTGGAGTTGAACCCGAAGTTCGAGATTGGCGTTTTCCTATTATTGACTACGTCTTACATGGTATATTACCTGAAGATGTAAGAGAAAGGGAATCGATTCGGCGAAGAGCGCCGAGATTTTATTACAATGCCACATCGCAAACGTTGTATCGACGAGCTTATGATGGTCTTTTACTTCGTTGTCTATCCAGTAAAGAAGCGGAACAAGCACTCAAAGAGGCACATAATGGGATATGCGGTGCACATCAGCCCGGTCCTAAACTCTGCGACCGACTTAGGAGAATCGGATATTATTGGCCAACTATGGTGAAAGACGCAGTCGATTACGCACGACAATGTGTAGTGTGTCAATTGCATGCAAATTATATGCACATACCCCCTGAATATCTGCATCCTTCGGCGACATCGTGGCCGTTTGAAACTTGGGGAATGGATATAGTAGGTCCTATTTTTCCACCTTCGGTTAAAGGGGACCGTTTCATTCTGGCAATCACCGATTATTTCTCGAAATGGGCAGAAGCAGTTCCACTTAGAGAAGTAAAGACGACCAATGTCATCAAATTTATCAAACACCATATCATATATCGGTACGGTGTGCCAAGGCGAATAGTGCACGACAACGGTCCTCAGTTCGTGAGCAACGCATTCATCAAGTTCTGCGGTAAATTCGGGATTAAAGACGTTTCGTCGACTGCTTATAATCCTACAGCTAACGGATTGGCCGAAGCTTTTAACAAGACTATCATCAAAATCCTGGCAAAATTGGTGAAAACCAATAAGCGAGATTGGGATGACAAACTCGGCGAAGCTCTCTGGGCTTATCGTACGACCGTCCGCACGCCTACCGGAGCCACCCCGTATGCTTTAACGTATGGGTGTGAAGCCGTTCTTCCATTGGAAGTGCAGATTCCTTCTCTCCGTATCGCTCTCGTAACGGGAATGACGACGGAAGAACATCATCAGAAACGTCTCGAGGAATTAGAGATGTTAGATGAGAAACGCTTGGAAGCTCAACAACAAATCGAGTTTTATCAAGCTAGAATTTCTCGGGCTTTCGATAAAAAGGTCCGACGACGAAGCTTTAAAGAAGGAGATCTAGTTCTCGCCGTTCGAAGACCTATGATTCTCACTTCTAAGAAGAAAGGCAAATTTGAACCTAAATGGGAAGGACCGTTTGTGATAGAAACAGTCTATTCGAACGGTGCATATCGCCTGGTTACCCAAGATGGCAACAAATTGATGATGCCAATAAATGGGAAGTTCCTGAAAAAATATTATCCGTAATATATTCAGGATAACCTGTGTAAAGCGGGAAGTTCCTAGAGAATCCTATATAGGATATTTCAGGATAACCCGAGATCAGTTCACTATTTTAAATGAGAAGCTGGTCATTTGAATAATTCACTGTTCTTTTACAACTTTTGTTGAGATGAGATTTAATGATAGTTAATCTTTCCTCAGCAAAACCTTGTAATATAATCATGGAAGATGAGATTTGATGATTTGTAATCTCACGCTATGAAACCCCCATCGGTCGGATTGATCAACGATCATCAGTATGTATCAGTCGACAGATTATTTCGTGTCAAATTCTTATGTTTAAAATCAAAATTTCCCACCGATTAGTTTGTGCAAATCAACAAACTCATTGTTATTTGCACCCTACTCCTATTCCTCACTTGGTCAAACCTTTAAACAGTTAGGACCAAAGCCAAAATCCCCTCTCGATTCGTTCCATGAACGAGAGGTCCACAAATTGAGCGATCAAACCTTCCTACAGTTAGGATCGTCTCAAAATTCCCACTTGGTCAAACCTTACTACAGTTAGGACCACAACCAAAATCTCCTTTCGATTCATTTTTGCGAACGAAAGGTTTACTTTTGAATTGAGTAATCAAACCTTATGACAGTTAGGGTTATTCAAACCAACCTATTTTCTCTAAGTGGAGATTCCACTGTGAGTTTCCTTTTCATCAGGAGATAGAATATAAAATTCTTCCTCTCCGATTCTGGGTTCATCTCTACCAACAAACAAGAGACCAGGAGATAGAATATAAAATTCTTCCTCTCCGAGTATGGGTTTATCTCTACCAACAAACAAGAGACCAGGAGATAGAATATAAAATTCTTCCTCTCCGAGTATGGGTTTATCTCTACCAACAAACAAGAGATTGAGAAATGGAATATACAATTCTTTTTCTCTCCGATTTTGGGTTCGTTGTCCTATATAGGAAATGCAACCTATTCACACTTTGAAATCCATGTTGTTCACACATGGGGGATGTTATCTCTATCCCTTATTAGAGATAAGCCTACATCTAACACATGTAGCCTACATATTCAACAGTGTAGTTCAAAGTCTAAAAGAGTTTAATTCTTTTAGCGCAACGTTATATGTGAAACGGACTTAGATAATTCACATACTAGCCCGATTCAAACGGTAATCGGTAAAGGTATATCAAATCCGTTGATGGCTGAGGATTTGCCAAAAATGTATTTTATTTATTTTTACTAAAAAAGAATAAGTAATCATAAAAAAAAACCTCAATGAGCAAAAAGATTCAATATAATGAGCAAAAAGGTTCACTATGTTGACCAAGAATTTTCAAACAAAGCTACAAAAATATATGTCCTCCAATTACAAAAGTTTATACTGACTAATCTGATTTTCAAGTTTTGACAGCTCTAACACACGAGCCTGTTCAAGCTCAGCTGCCAATTTGATTTTAAAAGCTTCTTCATCAACGTTGTGAAGTGCGGCGACCTCTTGTTCCTTTTTAGCAATCATTTGGTCTTGAAGGTTCAATTGCTGTAATAAGTTGCCTTCAGTGTGAATTTCCCGCTTCAA